>NW_021703774.1:80292264-80433964 GCF_005190385.1 Monodon monoceros | reverse complement strand
CAAAAGGACATGGGGAAAGAAACCTGTTTTGCTTGCCTTTTGCCTTCCTGATATCCAGTTTCCCTCTCCAGAGGTATCATGGTTTCTTGTGTATGTTTCCAGAGATACTCTGTACATATATATGGATACAGGTATACGCAAATATCTCAGTCATGTAGTTCTTCTTTAAAATCACTGGTATGTATGTCCCTAATTTATCTGTACAACATTACGACTATGTCTTAGAATGATGACTAATTTATGACTAAGAAAACAGTAAAGTGAAATCTTGACTTAAATAAGAAATAAGTTTTCCTATCTAGGAGTTTCTTTTTTTATGGAAAAATGGCTATAAAGATCTAAGTAATTTCAAAATAAATGTATAAATTAATTTAAATGTAGGAGTAGAATTGTGCTTATTGACATTAATGCATGAAAAATTATCAAACAAAATGAAAATATAAACCAACAAAAAATTAAATAGTCGACCGTTTTAGGAATTCCAGAAAGGGAATAAAATGAAAATATAGATTTTATTACAGTATCACTCTTCTATTTCTTTAAGGAATGAACTGGAATCTGTGAAAGAAGAACTAAAACAGAAAGGAGATGAAGTTAAATATAAATTGGACAAGAGTGAAGAAAAGGTATGTTGTATTTAATAAAAGGTTCTATCACAAAATTTTAAATCATAAAAGCAATACCACGTGTCAAGAAAAAGTATACTATTGTATAAATAATTAGTGGGCCAAGGGCTGTTGTAGGCTATTGACCTTAAAAATAGGGGCCACGTTGGGTTATTTTGCTTATGTGGTTTATATCTAGAAGAAATAGTGGCATGATTCTAAATTTCTTTAAATAGTGAGCATTTATAAATGTTGATTTATATTTTAGGCTAAATAAAAGGCTCATACTTTAGTAATATGAAATATACTGATAAATTGATTAATAAATTTGTGTTGTGCATTGGTGGAAATGATTTCAAAGAGTTGAGATAGGAAGAAGGCTTTTAGGGAAGATTATTCACAAAAGTGGAATAGTATAAAGTATGTGACATGATTATAGTATATAACATACATAGAGGGAGAAAAGGGTGCCAAAATAGATTGTGCTGATCAACCTAGATTGTGAAAGCCTTGACTGTGTTTTTTCATTCATTCCACAAATATTACTGACTACCTATGATGTGCCAGGCACTGTTCTGGGTGCTAAGTTTGTTTTTAATTTGTTTTGGTGGACAATAGTATCCAATTAAGTTTTTTCATTAGGCAAGTAACATTTTTAATTTTTGAGAATGGAATAGGGAGAGGTGAAAGGCACTGGAATAAGTTGGAAGGCTATAAAAAATAGTCTTGAAAGCTCTGAAAAAATTCTTAGAGAGGACTCTGGCCTAGTTTAGCTCACTTATACCTGAGCCATTCATTGCAATTAGGGGATAGAGTAATCTATCTAAGCCTGAGCTGCATTGCCATCCTTGGAGACATATCAGTCCCCATCAAGCTTTATGAACTAAGCAGGATTACTGTGAAATTTATACTGAAAGAGTCTTTCCAGGAAAGGATGCTGGCCAGACCAAAACATAGGTCTTCTATGTAATTGCTGTTGGAGCCCATGGAAAGGGCATCTATCTAAACTTGAGTCAGGACAAGCTTCCTGGAAGAAGCAACATTCATTTTGAAACCTCTGATTAATAGAAATTAGTGGAAGGCAGAGGTGTGGGCACAAGTATATCAGGGAAAAGAAGAGTATTCCAAGTTACACACACACACACACACACACACACACACATACACACATACACATACACACATTGTATATGAAGTATGAGAGAGCCCATCATATTTAAGCAACTAGACAAAGTTTATCTTGGCTGAAAGGTGGAGTTTAAGATAGTGGTGAGAGTGGAGAGAGGAGGGAAAGATGAGAGGTGAGGAGATGCGAGTGGAGAGATGAAGATGGGGAAAAATGAGGGTGGGGGAAAATGAGGGTAGATCATTTAAGGCCACATAGCTATATTTAGGAGTTTGAGGTTATTGAAGAGTTTTCACCTGAGAAGTGTCATAATTTTATTTATACGTTGGAGAGTTCTAAGACTATTGGAATAGTCTAAGGATGAGATGAACTATATTTTTAAGGGCTTGCAATGAACCAGGAACATTCTAGATTATGTATGTTATCTTAAACTGGAAGTCATTTTTGTTCTCATTTTATGAATTAGGAAGTCAGGCCTTCAAAGGGTAAAAACTTGAAAAGCTACATGACTAAGAAGTGGTAGAGCTGCCTTTCTAACATTCTTTAGACTATATCACATATTTTTCTCAAAAAGCTATTTTTTCTTTGAGTTTCATATTTATTTGTTAAATTCAACCCGAAAAAAATGAATTTAATCTCCTAAAGACTTGGTATGTAATTCACTACTTTAAAATTTGTATCAGAGGCTGCTTCAAAACACTAATTTTGTTGGTGTAGGGAAAAACATGAATTTCATGTTTAATGTAAAATAAAAATCTTCCACTAAGAACTTAAATTTATTTTACCAAAGTAGAAAATATTAATGATGAGTTAAGGAAAAAAAAAAAACAAATGAAATGCAAGACAAATTGATAGCATGTTTCAGCTTTCCATGGTTGGATTTCAATTTACCTGTTGAAACAGTTTTCTGGCAAGAATTTAAAATACAAATATTTCTTGGATATTTTGGCTGACATTGAAATTCGTTACACTCTTCTTTTATCCCAATCCACTACGTTAGTTCAGACATTTATTATTTCATACGTAGTTTACCTGAGCCGTTGTTTCCTCATCTCTAAAGTGGGGATAATAATACCTACTTTTCTATATCATTGGATTGTTACAAAGTTCAGTTTAACAAATGTTTGTGAAAGACATATTTAACAAATTATAAACATTTATATATAGTTAAAAAAATTCAGTATAAACTGGGAAAGCTAATAAAATATTGTAAAGTGATATTAATGCTAAGGTAAGAATAATGAACATTGACATATAGACACAAAAAGAATTTCTTTTTTAAAAAAGGTTACTGAACTAAACTGGGAGAGCTGATAAATGTTTTTGTAGAAATATAAGACTAAGCTTTATAATTCCATGTCTAAAAGATACTCAGAAAATAGAAATTCTGTTAACATTTTTTTAAAATCTGATGTCAAATAATGTTTTTTAGGCTCGAAGCATTGAATGTGAAGTCGTAAAAAAAGATAAACAAATGAAGATATTAGAAAACAAGGTATTATCAAATGTGAAAAATATTTAAGAATAGAGACTTTGTAACAAAATATGTATGGCTAGATTCTTTAGGGCCAACCTTTACATTGTCCTGTACAAAGAAATCTCAATTCCACTTTGAAGACTTTCAGGAATAGTATAGGATTTTTTTTTTCACATTTTTATTGGAGTATAATTGCTTTACAATGGTGTGTTAGTTTCTGCTTTATAACAAAGTGAATCAGCTATACATATACATATATCCCCATATCTCCTCCCTCTTGTGTCTCCCTCCCACCCTCCCTATCCCACCTCTCTAGGTGGTCACAAAGCACTGAGCTGATTGCCCTGTGCTATGCGGCTGCTTCCTACTAGCTATCTATTTTACATTTGGTAGTATATATAAGTCCATGCCACTCTCTCACTTTGTCCCAGCTTACCCTTCCCCCTCCCCGAGGAATAGTATAGGATTTTTACTACAGGTTTCTTTGAAGAGGCTCTGGGATAAGGAGTTTTTGCATAATGCTTCAAAGACCAAAGAAAGCTTCATTAAACTGATCTTTAGCTATCTCTTCCCTTTCCCCAAATTTCATTCTCTTAGCAGCTGCATTTGTTGTGGATATCTTTAGAGTGGCAAGATGCTTTAAAAAATCATTCTTAGATATCTCTCCAATTCTTATAATCAAGGGAGCTGCAGAAAAATGTCTGCTTTCTTTATGTGAAATGTTTTTACTGCCTGGCTGGCAATACCAATTCACTTTTCCCTTCTCTGCCCTTCACCACACACTTGTCTTAAACTTGACTTTCTGTATAGTGAGTCAGTGAGTAGTCTTTTGGAAAGCATAGTTCACTTTCTGAAGTTCCGACCTCTAATAATTAACACTATTTTCTTCTACCTAGAATTCTGGTGAATAAAATTCTTTGATTTTTTGTACATGAATTATTTGACTTAAAAATAACTAATACTTTAAAATCTTTTCAAGAATTTCTGGGTATTCCACCAAATATATTAATTAGTCCTAAATTTGGATATTATTTAAATTTAAAAGGATTGAAAACTTAAGTTACTTTAATTTTCATTAGTTTATTCAGAAATAAGGGACAGTGAGGTGGGCCAGTCAAAATGACAAAGCTGATAGATCTGATGTCATTATCCTTTTAGTAAAATATACATATTTTTTGAACTGTCATTATTACAGTTATAAAGATGGTTTTTATAATATGTAGTAATGTCAGTTATAAAGATAGTTTTTTAGGAAAAACTGAGTAGCAGGAAAATATGATCATCAATATTAACTCTCAAGGGAATAAGTTTTGATGGTCTGAAGAACAGAGAAATGCATAAAACGTGCTTTTTTGGGCAAAGTTAATAATCTGGTGATACTTCAAACTGATATTTTAAAAATGTGTTCAGCATTCATGTGGTAAGGCCAAGAAGTAACCTATTTTCCTGTCTATTGAGTTTTAAATTTTAATTATATTTTTCATTACTGAAGTTTTAAGTAGTTCTTTTAAAAATCTGCTCAATTGTTTATGGTCTCTCATTTCTTTTTCATAGTTTCAAGTCTTTAATTTTAAAAAATATTTAATATATTTTAATATGATATTCTTTGTCTGATAATATCAATATCTGAAGTCTTCTTCAGGTCTGATTTTGCTCTTTATTCTTTCTGCTGACTTTTTATTCTTTGAGCCTTATTTATGTTTTCTGATTCCTTGGTTTTTTACCTGTGGTAATTCTTTGTGGCTTGTGTTGAAATTGGTATCCTCCCAGAAAGATTTTCTTGGGGACACTACTAACGAGGAGCCCATTTTAAAGTAAATTCTCCATTTGAAGTTTTTGAGATTATAGAGATAGTATGAATCCAGCTATAAATGACTGCCCCGCTCCCCTCCCCAATCCAATATAAGGCCACCTCATGGCTACAAATTTTCAGGACAGTTTTCATACCATTCACTCAGTGCCAGGGTCAAGACAGACAAGTTTCCTTACTGTACCATTCTGTGTGGCAGATTTATTTCTTGTTTACACTTTCACTGAGTAGGTAGTCCTTTGAGTTTGTGACTTTATGCAGGGTTCTCTTATTGGATTCTCTACCTTTAGTGAGCTCTGAGTTTTATCTCCCATCTCTTTGACCCTAGGTATGTTCAGCAGATACCCGTAGGCCAAGTGCTGCCTTTGATGCTAGCCTCAAACCTACTATTATGACACTTTAAAGTTGTAATTTCAAGTAGGCAGATTTCTTATTTTTTAGACATTTACTTTTAAATTATTTTTATCAGGAAAGTTGTTCAGAGTATCTAGGTGATTTTTCTGTCAAAAATGGAAGTCTTTGCTTTTTTTAATAAATAAAAATTGTATACACAAATAGTTTCACCTAATATGTTTATACCTGCCAATTGGCATGATAATCAGTAAAATGTTTCTCACTTTTCTATGGTTTTTCTTCTTCAGTTTTCTTTTGAGTTCTCTGAAATAGACCATTGAGGGGGATGGTGCACAGTAAAATTTAGATAAAATAAATCACTTATAAACCCCAGTATCATACCTTATTCAGTTTCAGAATAGTTGCTGACTATGACTACATATGAGTATTTCAAGAAAGATATTTAACACAGCATTTTGTGCTAATCGTGGATATTAAAATTTTTTTCCCGTTGGACTTTCTTTCTACTTTGATGGAAATTAGAACAGCTTATATATCTGTAATGTTTTAGGACCCTTTAGAAATCTGTGCTGCATTTATGGTGCTCCATATAATTTTGGGCTAGTACCTCTTAATCCAATTCTACATGTGTAGCCAGGTGAAATAGTCCCTCAAAGTGAGATATTAAAAAAATGATTTAGATGGTATTTCTGTAAGAGGAATTAGAATGTATTTAGGAGGAGATAGAGTATTATAGAGGAGATAGAGTATTGTATTATTCCCCTTCCCCAAATATAATAAGTAAAAGAGATCTCACAAATGGTAAATGGGGAATAATGAATAAGAAAGAAGACAAATTATAGTTAATCCTCTGGCTGGCTTTCCAGAATCCAATTAATTATATAATTCAGCCCTCTGTATGGGATTCAGTAAAAGGTACTTTTCCCTTAAAGTAATTGAATTCATGTGTTCTTTAAGTAGATTAAGACATTTTAAGAATTTCAAATTTGTACTGAGATAATCTATTAAAATTTGTACACATATTTTTGACATTAATGGAATTATTTAACGACATGATTTTTGAAGTGATCTCTATGCTAATATTTTTGTTAGTTTGAAATTATTTTGACTGGAATATTGAATAAAATATTTTAAATTTCTCTTGATTTTTTAGTGTAACAATTTAAGGAAACAAGTTGAAAATAAAAGCAAGGTTATTGAAGAACTCCAGCAGGAGGTATGTACTGATTCTCAAAATAAAACTATTTAAAAAAAAAAACAACCTATGTTTTTACTACAGTTTTAGAGAATAATGCTTTCCTTTACTTTAGTAATTTTAGTCTAAGTCAGTAACAGTGCAAGTTTGAATCACTTTGATATTAAACATAATCCTTTATTTTTATCTTTTAACAGAATAAGGCCTTAAAAAAAAAAAGTACAGCAGAAAGCAAGCAACTGAATGTTTATGAGATAAAGGTATTTTGAATCCTTATTTTTGTTTTAAAAATACTAACACATAGATGAGAATTTAGGAATTTTAAGCCCTTTATTTATATTGTAGCAATTATTTTCAATCATTATCTTTTGAGATTGTGGGGATCAATCCTTTTAGTTGTAGTAGAGTGCACATCTTTGGTTTATCTATGTTAAAATCATCTAAGCAGCTTAGAATATATGTACACGTGTGTATATATATGTCTTCATATTCCTTACCCATACATTGAAAATTGAACTTGAGTAGGTTTGGGGTGGAGGCTTGGAATTGTTAGTCTGGATAAAAAAGTCAGGGCCACACTATATGCTCCCTGCAAGAGACACACTTTATTAAATATAAAGATAAAAGGAAGTTGCAGTAAAAATATGGAAAAAGATATGTCATATGCTATACAAACAGTAAGCATAGAAAAGCTGGAATAACAATTTTTATAACACATATAATAGATTGAAATACAAGGAGTATTATCAGAGATCCTAAGGGGCATTTGATAATGATAAAGGTATCAGTTCATCAGGAAGATATAACAGTCATGAATGTATTTGTTCTTAATAGCAGAGCTTCAATATACATGAAGTAAAAACGTAAAAAACTAAAATGAGAAATAGATAATTTCATTATTATATTTGGGGGTTGTAATAGCCCTCTTTCAGCAATTGATGCAACTACAAGAAAATAGGTAAGAATATACAAAATTTGAACAACATTATTAACTACCTTGACTTAATTGACATTTGTAGAACATTATAGCTACAACTGTAAATTCTTTTGAAGTGCACATAGGTTGTTTACCAAGATAGACCATATGCTGGGCCATACATTTAAAAATGTTAAAGTCTTATAGAGTATATTCTCTCACTACAACAGAATTAAATTACAAATAAGTAACCATAGGATATCTGGAAAAGCCTAAATATTTGGAAATTAAGCATTATACTAGTAAGTAACTCATGGGCCAAAGAAGAAATCACAAGGAAAATTAGAAATTATTTTAAACGGAATGATCATAGAAATACAATATGCCAAAATTTGTGGGATGCAACTAAAGCAGTTCTTGTAGGGAAATTTATAAATAATGTTTATTTTAGAAAAGGAGAAATGACCTAGGTTTTCACCCAGATACTGAAAAGAGGTGAGCAAATGAAACCCATGGAAAGTAGACCAAAGGAAATAATAAAAATGAAAAGAGAGATCAAAGAAATAAGAGAGACAAAGACAGAAATTAATGAAATCAAAAGTTGATTCTTTGAAAATATTAATAAAATTGATAAGCCCCTAGCAGGGTTGATTACAAAAGTAGAGAGAATAAAATTCACTGAAGGCAGGAATAAAATAGGACATTACCATATAGATACTGTAAATATTAAAAGGATAACAAAGGAATGTCATGGACAACATTATATCAATAAATTTGAAACTTAGATGAAATGGGCAAATTTATTTTTAAAAAATTTAATTAAATTTAACTTTTTTATACGGCAGGTTCTTATTAGTTATCGATTTTATACATATTAGTGTATATATGTATCTCCCAATTCTTCCCACCACCACCACCACCACCCCCACCCCCGCTTTTCCCCCTTGCTGTCCATATGTTTGTTCTCTACATCTGTGTCTCTGTTTCAGCCTTGCAAACCAGTTCATCTGTACCATTTTTTCTAGATTCCACATATATACGTTAATATACGATATTTGTTTTTCTCTTTCTGACTTACTTCACTCTGTATGACAGTCTGTAGGTCCATCCATGTCTTTGCAAATGACCCAATTTCATTCCTTTTTATGGCCGAGTAATATTCCATTGTATATATGGGCAAATTTCTTGGAAAACCTAACTTCCTAAAAACTGACACAAGATGAAACAGTACATCTGAAGAGCCATATATCAGGGAAATTGAATTTGTCATCAAAAATCTCCTAGAAAAGAGATATACCATGTTCTTGGATTGGAAGGATCAATATTGTGAAAATGACTATGCTACCCAAAGCAATCTACAGATTCAGTGCAATCCCTATCAAACTACCAGTGGCATTTTTCACAGAACTAGAAGAAAAAAATCTTAAAATTTGTATGGAGACACAAAAGACCCTGAATAACCAAAGCAATCTTGAGAAAGAAAAATGGAGTTGGAGGAATCAGACGCCCTGACTTCTGACTATACTACCAAGCTATAGTAATCAAGACAATGTAGTACTGACACAAAAACAGAAATATAGATCAATGGAACAGGATAGAAAGCCCAGAGATAAACCCACACACCTATGTCAACTAATCTATGACAAAGGAGTCAAGGATATACAATGGGGAAAAGACAGTCTCTTCAGTAAGTGGTGCTGGGAAAACTGGACAGCTACATGTAAAAGAATGAAATGAGAACACTCCCTAACACCATACACAAAAGTAAACTCAAAATGGATTAAAGACCTAAATGTAAGACCAGACACTATAAAACGCTTAGAGGAAAACAGGCAGAACACTCTATGACATAAATCACATCAAGATCCTTTTTGACCCACCTCCTAGAGTAATGGAAATAAAAACAAAAATAAACAAATGGGACCTAATGAAACTTAAAAGCTTTTGCACAGCAAAGGAAACTATAAACAAGACAAAAAGACAACCCTCAGAATGGGAGAAAATATTTGCAAACGAATCAACAGACAAAGGATTAATCTCCAAAATATATAAACAGTTCATGCAGCTCAATATCAAAAAAACAAACAACCCAATCAAAAAATGGGCAGAAGATCTAAACAGACATTTCTCCAAAGAAGACATACAGATGGCCCAAAGCACATGAAAAGATGCTCAACATCACTAATTATTAGAGAAATGCAAATCAAACCTACCATGAGGTATCACCTCACACCGGTCAGAATGGCCATCATCAAAAAAATCTACAAACAAATGCTGGAGAGGGTGTGAAGAAAAGGGAACCCTCTTACATTGTTGGTTGGAATGTAAATTGATATAGCCACTATGGAGAACAGTATGGAAGTTCCTAGAAAAACTAAAAATAGAATTACCATGTGATCCAGCAATTCCACTACTGGGCATATACCCAGAGAAAACCATAATTCAGAAAGACACATGCACCCCAGTGTTATTGCAGCACTATTTACAATAACCAGGTCATGGAAGCAACCTAAGTGCCCATTGACAGACAAATGGATAAAGAAGATGTGGTACGTATATGCAATGGAATATTACTTACGCATAAAAAGGAATGAAATTGGGTCATTTGTAGAGATGTGGTTGGACCTAAAGACTGTCATACAGAGTGAAGCAAGTCAGAGAAAAATATCATATATTAACGCATATTTGTGGAATCCAGAAAAATGGTACAGATGAACTGGTTTGCAGGGCAGAAATAGAGACACAGATGTAGAGAACAAACGTATGGACACCAAGGGGGGAAGTGTGTGGGGGGGTGTGGTTGGATGAATTGAGAGATTGGGATTGACATATACACACCAATATGTATAAAATAGATAACTAATAAGAACCTGCTGTATAAAAACAAATTAAATAAAATTCAAAAAAAAATCTCCTTGAGAAAATCCTGATCTGGAAGTTCTCAGGTGAATTCTAACACACAATTCAGGAAGAAGTAATGCCAGTGTTCTACAAATTCTTTCAAAAAATAGAAGAGGGTAAACAATTCCCAACTAGTTTTTTGATACAAAATCCTGATAAAGATATTATAAGAAAAAAAATTACAGACCAGTATCCTTTATAGAGACATAAAACCCTTAAAAAAATACCAGTAAATATAATCTAGCAATATATTAAAACCATATTACATTGAAGAAGTGGGAGTTTTTGAAACTTAAGTTAGGTTTAAAATTGGAAACTATCAGTGTAATTTACTGTATCAAGTGATTAAATAGAAAAATATAATCAGCTCAATGATTGCAGAGAAACATTTGACAAAATTCAGCACTCATTCTTGATAAAAAATTTTCAACAAAACTTGGTATAAAAGGAGACTTTATCAGTCTAATACAGAATACCTACAAAATACCTAGAGCTAGCATCATACTTAATGATGAAAGACTGAATACTTTCTCTTTAGTATCAAGAACAGTGTCTGCTTACTACCCCATTCAACATTGTATTGGAGGTTCTAGCTAGTACATTAAGGCAAGAAAAAGGAATAAAGTTATATAGATTGTAAAACAATATGTAAAACTGTTTCTTCTTAAGCGATGTGATGGTCTACACTGAAAATTCTAAGGTTTCTACAAAGTCACTTGTGTACTAGTAAGTGAATTAGCAATATTCATAAAAATATGATAAATTAGACTTCATCAAAATCTGAAAGATCTGCATATCAAAAGGTATCATTAAGAAGATAGGCAGGCTTCCCTGGTGGCACAGTGGTTGAGAGTCTGCCTGCCGATGCAGGGGACACGGGTTCGTGCCCCGGTCTGGGAAGATCCCACATGCCGCAGAGCGGCTAGGCCCGTGAGCCATGGCCGCTGAGCCTGCGCGTCCGGAGAGGCCACAACAGTCAGAGGCCCGCGTACCGAAAAAAAAAAAAAAAAATAGGCAAAGTACAAAGAAGACGAAAATACTGACAAAAATATTTGTTTGACAAATAACATATATCCAGAATATATAAAGAACTCTTAAAACTCAACACTAAAGGACAAATATTCCAATTCAAAATTGGCAAAAGACAACTACAAACAA
Source organism: Monodon monoceros (assembly GCF_005190385.1). Taxonomy (NCBI): domain Eukaryota; kingdom Metazoa; phylum Chordata; class Mammalia; order Artiodactyla; family Monodontidae; genus Monodon; species Monodon monoceros. The sequence continues at coordinate 80,422,422 of NW_021703774.1, read as the reverse complement.
CCTGGATTGGAAATGGGCAAAGGACTTGAATAAATATTTCTCCACCGAAGATGTATAAATGGTATATAGGTACATGAAAAGATCTTCAACATCACTAATTATTAGGAAAATGCAAATCAAAACCACAATGAGATATCACCTCACATCCATTAGGATGGGTACTATTAAAAAAAAAAGAACATAAGAAATATTTGTGAAATTGTAGAGAAATTGGAATCCTTGTACACTGTTGGTGGGATGTCAAATGGTACCATTGCTCTGGAAAGCAGTCTGGTGGTTACTCAAAAATTAAAAATTGAATTAACATATGATCTGGTAATTCCACCTCTGTGTATATACCTAAAGAATTGAAAGTAGGGTCTGAAAGAAATATGTGTACACCCGTGTTTTTAGCAGCATTATTCACAATAGCTGAAAGGTAGAAGCAACTCAACATTCATTGACTAATGAGTAGACAAACAATATGTGGTATATACACAGAATGAAATTTTACCCAGCCTTAAGAAAGAAGGAAATTCTGATATATGCTACGGCATGAATAAACCTTGGTGGCATAAGCTAAGTGAAAGAAGCCAGTCACAAAAAGACAAATATTATTCTACTTATGTGAGGTACCTAGAGTTGTCAAATTTATGGGCTAGAGAGTGGTGGTTGCCAGGGACTGTGGGAGGGGGTAGTGGGGAATTATTTAATGGGTATAGAGTTTCAGTTTTATGAGATAAAGAGTTCTGGGGATTGGTTGCATAACCATGTAAATGAACTGTATGGTTTAGAAAGGTTAAGATGGTAAATTTTATGTTATGGGTATTTTATCATAATAAAAATTAAAAAGTGGGCAAAAGACTTGAATAGACACTTCACAAAGGAAATATACTAATGACTGATTAGCTCATGAAGAAATATTTAACACTATTAGTTACAGAAATAAAAATAAAGTCACAATGGGATATCACTACACCCCTAAGCAGGACTAGCCACATAATATGTAGGGCTCAGTGCAAAATGAAAAGGTGGGGCACCTAGTTCAAATATTCTTAAAAAATTCAAAATAGGCTGGAAACTAATCAGAGAGCATTGTATGACTACATAGGTCTCAAACCTATGAAAGTGGGCCCTACCTACAAGAATGGTTGAAATTTTATTGGTTCATCTGTTGATGGACATTTAGGTTGCTTCTATATCTTGACTATTGTAAATAATGCTACAAGGAACATAGGGGTACATATATATTTCAAATTAGTGTTTTTGTTTTCCTCAGAAAAGCACCCAGAAATGGAATTGCTGCATCATAGGGTAGTGTTCTTTTTTAATTTTCTGAGGAATTTCCATACTGTTTTCCACAGTGGCTGTACCAATTTATATTTCTACTGACAGTGCATGAGGGTTCCCTTTTCTCCACATTCTCATCAATGCTTGTTATTTGTTGTCTTTGAGGATAGTCATTCTGACAGGTGAGGGGTGATACCTCGTGGTAGTTTTGATTTGCATTTCTCTAGTAATAAGTGATGTTGACCATCTTTTCATGTGCTTTTGGCCATCTGTATGTCTTCTTTGGAGAAATGTCTGTTTAGATCTTCTGCCCAGTTTTTGATTGGATTGTTTGTTTTTTTAATATTGGGCTGTGTGAGCTGTTTGTATGTTTTGGAGATTAATCCCTTGTCAGTCACTTTGCTTGCAAATATTTTTTCTTGTTTTTTGGGTTGTCCTTCCATTTTGTTTATGGCTTCCTTTGCTGTGCAAAAGCTTTTAAGTTTAGTTAGGTCCCATTTGTTTATTTTTGTTTTATTTTAGTTACTCTAGGAGGTGGATCCAAAAAGATATTGCTACAGTTATGTCAGAGAGTGTTCTGCCTATGTTTTCCTCTAAGAGTTTTATAGTATCCGGCCTTACATTTAGGTCTTTAATCCAGTTTTAGTATATTTTTGTGTATGGTGTTAGGGAATGTTCTAATTTCATTCTTTCTCATAAAGCTGTCCAGTTTTCCCAGCACTGGTTATTGAAGAGGCTGTCTTTTCTCCATTGTATATTCTTGCCTCCTTTGTCATAGATCAGTTCACCATAGGTGCGTGAGTTTATCTCTGGACTTTCTATTCTGTTGCATTGAGCTATATTTTTGTTTTTGTGCCAATATTATACTGTTTTGATTATTGTAGCTTTGTATTGTCTGAAGTCAGGGTGTCTGATTCCTCCAGCTCCATTTTTCTTTCTCAAGATTGCTTCGACTATTTGGGGTCTTTTATGTTTCCATACAAATTAAAAATTATTTTTGTTCTATTTCTGTAAAAAAGGCCATTGGTAATTTGCTGGGGTTGCATTGAGTCTGTAGATTGACTTGGGTAGTATAGTCACTTTGACAACATTGATTCTTCCAATACAAGCACATGGTATATTTCTCCATCTGTTTGTGTTATCTTTGATTTCTTTCATCAGCATCTTATAGCTTTCAGGTCTTTTGCCTCCTTAGATAGGTTTATTCCTAGGTATTGTATTCTTTTTGATGCGATGGTAAATGGGATTGTTTCCTCAATTTCTTTTTCTGATCTTTTGTTGTTAGTGTATAGGAATGCAACATTTCTGTGTATTAATTTATTTGTATAGGAATGCAACATTTATGTGTATTAATTTAGTATCCTGCAACTTTGCCAAATTCATTGATGAGCTCTAGTAGTTTTCTGGTAGCATCTTTAGGATTTTCTGTGTATGGTATCATGGCATCTGCAAACAGTGACAGTTTTACTTTTTCCTTTGCAATATGGATTCCCTTTATTTCTTTTTCTTCTCTGTTTTCCATGGCTAGGATTTCCAAAACTATGTTTGATAAAAGTGGCAAGAGTGGACATCCTTGTCTTGTTCCTGATCTTAGAGGAAATGCTTTCAGTTTTTTTTTTTTTTTACATCTTTATTGGAGTATAATTGTTTTACAGTGGTGTGTTAGTTTCTGCTTTATAACAAAGTGAATCAGTTATACATATACATATGTTCCCATATCTCTTCCCTCTTGTGTCTCCCTCCCTCCCACCCTCCCTATCCCACCCCTCTAGGTGGTCACAAAGCACCGAGCTGATTTCCCTGTGCTATGCGGCTGCTTCCCACTAGCTATGACCTACTAGAGAATGGACTTGAGGGTATGGGGAGGGGGAATGGTAAGCTGTGACAAAGTGAGAGAGTGGCATGGACATATATACACTGCTTTCAGTTTTTCAACACTGAGAATAAGGGTTTATGTGGGTTTGTCATATATGGCCTTTATTATGTTGAGGTAGGTTCCCTCTATGCCAACCTTCTGGAGAGCTTTTATCATAAATGGGTGTTGAATTTTGTCAAAAGCTTTTCCTGCATCTACTGAGATGATCGTATGGTTTTTATTCTTCAGTTTGTTAATGTGGTGTGTCCCACTGATTTGCATATATTGAAAACTCCTGCATCCCTGGGATAAATCCCACTTGATCATGGTGTATGCTACTTTTAACGTATTGTTTGTTGGATTCGGTTTGCTAGTATTTTGTTGAGGATTTTTGTGTCTCTGTTCATCCATGTGTAATTTTCTTTTATTGTGGTATCTTTGTCTGGTTTTGGTATCAGGGTGTTGGTGGCCTCATAAAATGAGCTTAGGAGTGTTTCTTTCTCTGCAATTTTTTGGAAGAGTTTCAGAAGAATAGGTGTTAACTCTTCTCTAAATGTTTGATACAGTTTGCCTGTGAAGCCATCTGGTTCTGGACTTTTGTTTGTTGGAAATTTTAAAATCACAGTTTCAATTTCAGTACTTGTGATTGGTCTGTTCATGTTTTCTATTTCTTCCTGGTTCAGTCTTGGGAGATTGTACCCTTCTAAGAATTTGTCCATTTCTTCTAGGTTGTCCATTTTATTGGTGTGTAGTTGCTTGTAGTAATGTCCTAATTTTATTGATTTGAGCCCTTTCCCTTTTTTTCTTGATGAGTCTGGCTAAAGGTTTATCAATTTTGTTTATCTTTTCAAGGAACCAGCTTTTAGTTTCATTGATCTTGTTTTCTTTGTCTCTATTTCATTTATTTCTGCTCTGATCTTTATGAGTTTTTTCCTTCTACTAACTTTGGGCTTTGTTTGTTTTTCTTTCTCTAGTTGCTTTAAGTGTAAGGTTAAGTTGTTTATTTGATATTTTTCTTGTTTCCTAAGGTAATATTGTATTGCTGTAAACTTTCCTCTTGGGACTGCTTTTACTGTGTCCCATAGATTTTAGATTGTCATGTTTCATTGTCATTTTTCTCTAGGTATTTTTTGATTTCCTCTTTGATTTCTTCAGTGATCCATTGGTTGTTTAGTAACATATTATTTAGCCTCCTCGTGTTTGTGTTTTTTACAGTTTTTTCCTGTAATTTCTTTCTTTTATTTTTATATTTAATAAATTTATTTATTTATTTATTTACTTATTTTATTTTTGGCTGCTTTGGGTTCTCGTTGCTGCTCACAGGCTTTCTTTTAGGTTCGGTGAGTGGGGTCTACTCTGTTGCAGTGCATGGGCTTCTCATTGTGGTGGCTTCTGTTTGTTGCAGAGCACAGGCTCTAGGTGTGTGGGCTCAGTAGTTGTGGTACGTGGGCTCTAGAGCGCAGGCTTCTGTAGTTGTGGTGCACGGGCTTAGTTGCTCTGCAGCATGTGGGATCTTCCCGGACCAGGGCTCAAACCCATGTCCCCTGCACTGGCAGGTGGATTCTTAACCACTGCACCACCAGGGAAGCCCCTCCTGTAATTTATTTCTAATTTCAGAGCGTTGTGGTTGGCGAAGATGCTTGATATGATTTCCATTGTCTTAAATTTACCGAGGCTTGATTTGTGGTCCGAGATGTGATCTATCCTAGAGAACATTTTGTGTGCATTTGAGAAGAAAGTGTATTCTGGTGCTTTTGGATAGATGTTTTGTAAATATCAGTTAAGTCCAAATGGTCTAATGTGTCATTTAAGGCCTGTGGTTCCTTATTGATTTTCTATCTGGATGATTTGTCCATTGGTATAAGTGGGGTGTTAAAGTCCCCCACTTTTATTGTGTTACTGTCAATTTCCCCTTTTATGGTTGTTAGCATTTGCATTATATATTGAGGTGCTCCTATGTTGGGTGCGTATATTTTTACAATTGTTATATCTTCTTGTATTTTTCCCTTGATCATTGTGTAGTGTTCTTCCTTATCCCTTGTAACAGTCTTTAATTTTTTATCATTTTTTAACATCTTTATTGGAGTATAATTGCTTTACAGTGTTGTGTTAGTTTCTGCTGTATAACAAAGTGAGTCAGCTATATGCATATGTATATCCCCATAACCTCTTACTCATGTGTCTCCCTGTTATCCCACACCTCTAGGTGGTTGCAAAGCACCGAACTGATCTTCCTCTGCCATGCAGCTGCTTCCCACTAGCTATCTGTTTTATATTTGGTAGTGTACATGTGTCAATGCTACTCTGTCACTTCGTCGCAGCTTACCCTTCCCCCTCCCTGTGTTGTCAAGTCCATTCTCTACGTCTGTGTCCTTATTCCTGTCCTGCCCCTAGTTCATCAGAACCATTTTGTTTTTTAGATTCCATATGTATGTGTTAGCATACGGTATTTATTTTTCTCTTTCTGATTTACTTCACTCTGTATGACAGACTCTGGGACAATTTCATTTCTTGTTATGGCTGAGTAATATTCCACTGTATATATGTGCCACATCTTCTTTATCCATTCATCTGTTGATGGACATGTAGGTTGCTGCCACGTCCTGGCTATTGTAAATATTGCTGCAATGAACATTGTGATACATGACTCTTTTTGAATTATGGTTTTCTCAGGGTATATGTCTGGTAGTGGGATTGCTGGGTCATATGGTAGTTCTATTTTTATTTTTTTAAGGAACCTCCATACTGTTCTCCATAGTGGCTGTATCAATTTACATTCCTACCAACAGTGCAAGAGGGTGCCTTTTTCTTCACACCCTCTCCAGCATTTATTGTTTGTAGATTTTTTGATGATGGCGATTCTGACCGGTGTGAGGTGATAATCTCATTGTAGTTTTGATTTGCATTTCTCTAATGATTAATGACATTGAGCATTTTTTCATGTGTTTGTTGGCAATCTGTATACCTTCATTGGAGAAATGTCTATTTAGGTCTTCTGCCCATTTTTGGATTGGGTTGTTTGCTTTTTTTGATATTGAGCTGCATGAGGTGCTTGTATATTTTTGAGATTAATCCTTTGTCAGTTGCTTCATTTGCAAATATTTTCTCCCATTCTGAGTGTTGTCTTTTCGTGTATATTTATGGTTTCCTTTGCTGTGCAAGATCTTATAAGTTTCATTAGGTCCCATTTGTTTTTATTTCCATTTCTCTAGGAGGTGGGTCAAAATGGATCTTGCTGTGATTTATGTCATAGAGTATTCTGCTTATGTTTTACTCTAAGAGTTTTATACTGTCTGCCCTTACATTTAGGTCTTTAATCCATTTTGAGTTTAATTTTGTGTAAGGTGTTAGGAAGGGTTCTAATTTCATTCTTTTACATGTAGCTGTCCAGTTGTCCCAGCACCGCTTATTGAAGAGGCTGTCTTTTCTCCATTGTATACTCTTGCCTCCTTTATCAAATATAAGTTGACCATATGTGCATGGGTTTATCTCTGGGCTTTCTCTCCTGTTCCATTGATCTGTATTTCTGTTTTTGTGCCCATACCGTATTGTCTTCATTACTGTAGCTTTGTAGTATATTCTGAAATCTGGGAGCCTGATTCCTCCAGCTCCATTTTTCTTTCTCAACATTGTTTGGCTATTCGGGGTCTTTTGTGTTTCCATACAAATTGTGCAATTTTTTCTTCTAGTTCTGTGAAAAATGCCATTGGTAGTTTGATAGGGGTTGCACTGAATCTGTAAATTGCTTTGGGTAGTATAGTCATTTTCACAATGCTGATTCTTCTAATCCAAGAACATAGTATATCTCTCCATCTGTTGGTATCATCTTGAATTTCAATTTCTTTCATCAGTGTCATATAGTTTTCTACATACAGGTCTTTTGCCTCCTTAGGTAGGTTTATGCCTAGGTATTTTTTTGTTGTTGTTGTTGCAATGGTAAATGTAGTGTTTCCTTAATTTCTCTTTCAGACTTTTCATCATTGGTGTAAAGGAATGCAAGAGATTTCTGTGAAGTAATTTTGTATCCTTCTACTCTACCAAATTCATTGATTAGCTCTAGTAGTTTTCAGGTAGCATCTTTAGGATTCTCTATGTACAGTATCATATGATCTGCAAACAGTGACAGTTTCACTTCTTCTTTTCCAATTTGTATTCCTTTTATTTCTTTTTCTTATCTGATTGCTGTGGCTAAAACTTCCAAAACTATATTGAATAATAGTGGCAAGAGTGGGCAACCTTGTCTTCTTCCTGATATTTGAGGAAATGGTTTCAGTTTTTCACCATTGAGAACCATGTTGGCTGTGAGTTTGTCATATATGACCTTTATTATGTTGATGTAGGGTCCCTTTATGCCTACTTTCTGGAGAGTTTTTATCATAAATTGGTGCTGAATTTTGTCAAAAGCTTTTTCTGCATCTATTGAGATTATCATATGGTTTTTATCCTTCATTTTGTTAATGTGGTGTATCACATTGTTTGATTTGCATATATTGAGGAATCTTTGCATTCTTGGGATAAACCCTAGTTGATCATGGTGTATGGTCATTTTAAGTATTGTTGGATTCTGTTTGCTAGTATTTTGTTGAGGATTTTGGCATCTATGGTCATCAGTGAATTTGGCCTGTAGTTTTCTTTTTTTATGACATCTTTGTCTGGTTTTGATATCAGGGTGATGGTGGCTTTATAGAATGAGTTTGGGAGTGTTCCTCCCTCTGCTATATTTTGGAAGAGTTTGAGAAGGATAGGTGTTAGCTCTTCTATAAATGTTTGATAGAATTCACCTGTGAAACCATCTGGTCCTGGGCTTCTCTTTTTTGGAAGATTTTTAATCACAATCTCAATTTCAGTCCTTGTGATTGGTCTGTTTATATTTTTTATTTCTTCCTGTTCAGTCTCAGAACGTTGTGCTTTTCTAAGAATATGTCCATTTCTTACAGGTTGTCCATTTTATTGGTGTATAGTTGCTTGTAGTAATCTCTCATGATCCTTTGTATTTCTGCAGTGTCAGTTGTTACTTCTCCTTTTTCATTTCTTATTCTGTTGATTTGAGTCTTCTCCCTGTTTTTCTTGGTGAGTCTGGTAATGGTTTCTCAATTTTGTTTATCTTCTCAAAGAACCAGCTTTTAGTTTTATTGATCTTATCTATTGTTTGCTTCATTTCTTTTTCATTTATTTCTGATCTGATCCTTATGATTTCTTTCCTTCTGCTAACTTTGGGTTTTTTCTTTCTTCTTTCTCTAATTGCTTTAGGTGTAAGGTTAGGTTTTATTTGAGATGTTTCTTGTTTCTTGAGGTAGGATTGTATTGCTATAAACTTCCCTCTTAGAACTGCTTTTGCTGCATCCCATAGGTTTTGGGTCATCGTGTTTTCATTGTCATTTGTTTCTAGGTATTTTTTGATTTCCTCTTTGATTTCTTCAGTGATCTCCTGGTTATTTAGTACTGTATTGTTTATCTTCCATGTGTTTGTATTTTTTATAGATTTTTTCCTGTAATTGATATCTAGTCTCATAGCCTTGTGGTCGGAAAAGATACTTGATATTATTTCAATTTTCTTAAATTTTCCAAGGCTTGATTTGTGACCCAAGATACGATCTATATTGCAGAATTGTTCCATGAGCACTTGAGAAGAAAGTGTATTCTGTTGTTTTTAGGTGGAACATCATATAAATATCAATTAAGTCCATCTTGTTTAATGTATCATTTAAAGCTTGTGTTGCCTTATTCATTTTCATTCTGGATGATCTCTCCATTGGTGAAAGTGGGGTGTTAAAGTCCCCTACTATCATTGTGTTACTATCGATTTCCCCTCTTATGGCTGTCAGCATTTGCTTTATGTATTGAGGTGCTCCTATGTTGGGTGCATAAATATTTACAATTGTTGTATCTTCTTGGATTTATCCCTTGGTCATTATGTAGTGTCCTTCTTTTTCTCTTATAATAGTCATTATTTTAGAATTTATTTTGTCTGATATGAGTGTTGCTACTCCAGATTCCTTTTGATTTCCATTTTTATGGAATACCTTTTTCCATCTACTCACTTTCAGTCTGTATGTGTCCATAGATCTGAAGTGGGTCTCTTCTAGCATATATATGGGTCTTTTTTTAAATTCTTTCAGCCAGTCTGCCTCTTTTGGTTGGAGCATTTAATCTATTTACAATTAAGGTAATTATCGGTATGTATGTTCTTATTGCCATTTTCTTAATTGTTTTGGATTTGTTTTTGTAGGTGATTTTCTTCCCTTCCTCTTTTGTTCTCTTCTCTTTTGATTTAATGACTATCTTTTAGTGTTATGTTTGGGTTGCTTTTTCTTCTTTGTGTGTGATTCTATTGTTTTTTGTTTGCAGTTCCCATGAGGTTTTGATATAGCAATCTTTATATATACAAGGTTGTTTTAAGTTGCTGGTATCTTAATTTCAAATGCATTTCCCATTTCCTGCTTTTGTACTCTCCTCACGGTTGCTGGTTTTGATATATTTGTATGTTGATGAATTTTTACTTTTACTGTATGTTTGCTTTTACCAGTAACTTTTCCCATTTGTGATTTTCTTGTTTCTAGTTGTGGCCTCTTTTTTTCCCCCCACCTAGCGAAGTTCTTTTAGCATTTTTTGTAAGGCTGGTTTGGTAGTGCTGAATTCTCTTAGCTTTTGCTTATCTGTAAAGCTTTTAATTTCTCCCTGGAATCTTAATGAGAGCCTTGTTGGGTAAAGTATTCTTGGTTGTAGGTCTTTCCCTTTCATCACTTTAAATATATTCTGCCACTCCCTTCTGGCCTACAGAGTTTCTGCTGAAAAATCAACTGATAGCCTTATGGGTTTTCCCTTGTATATTATTTGTCACTTTTTCCTTGTTGCTTTTAATATTTTTTTCTTGGTATTTAATTTTTTTCTGTCTGATTAATATGTGTTTTGGCATGTTCCTCCTTGGGTTTATCCTGTATGGGACTCTCTGTGCTTCCTGGCCTTGAGTGAGTGTTTCCTTTCTCATATTAGGGAAATTTTTGACTATAATTTCTTCAAATATTTTCTCAGGCCCTTTCTCTTTCTCTTCTCCTTCTGGGACCCATATAATGCAAATTTTGGTACATTTATTGTTGTCCCAGAGGTCTCTGAGACTGTCCTCATTTCTTTTAACTCTTTTTTTCTTTATTCTGTTCTGTGGCAGTGATTTCCACCATTCTATATTCCAGCTCACTTGTTCATTCTTCTGCCTCAGTTATTCTGCTATTGATTCCTTCTAGTGTATTTTTCATTTCATTTGTTGTATTGTTCATATCTGTTCTTTAAATCTTGTAGCTCTTTGTTAAACATTTCTTGTATCTTCTTGGTCTGTGCCGCCATTCTTTTTCTGAGATTTTGGATCATCTTTAGTATTGTTACTCTGAATTCTCTTTTGGGTAGGTTGCCTATGTCCTCTTCATTTAGTTGTTCTTTTGGGTTTTTATCTTTTTCCTTCATCTGGAACATACTTCTCTGTCATCTCATTTTGTCTAACTTTCTGTGTTTGTGGTCTCCTTTCCGCAGGCTGCAGGATCATAGTTCCTCTTGCTTCTGGTGTCTGCTCCTTGGTGGAAGAGTTTGGTCTGGGGCCTTGTGGAGGTTTCCTGGTGGGAGGGACTGGTGCCTGCCCTCTGGTGGGTGGAGCTGGGTCTTGTCCGTCTGGTGGGCAGGACTGTGTCAAGCGGTATGTTTTGAGGTGGCTGTGAGCTCAGTACTCCTTTAGGCAGCCTGTCTACTGATGGGTAGGGTTGTATTCCTATCCTGCTGGTTGTTTGGTCTGAGATGTTCCAGTGCTGGAGCCTGCATGCTGTTTGTGGGGCTGGGTCTAGTGCTGAAATTGGAAACTCCAGGAGTGCTTATGCCTATCAATATTCCCTGAGGTCTCCACAACCAGTGTCCTTGCTTCCACAGTGAGCTACAGCCAACCCGTGCCTCCCGAGGAGACCTCCCAAGACCCTTAGGTAGGTCTAGCCCAGGTTCCTGTGGAGATACTGCTTTGTGCTGGGTCCCTGTGCATATGAGACCCTGTGTGTGCCCTCTAAGAATGGAGTCTCTGTATCCCTCAGCTCTGTTGGGCTCCCGCACTCAAGACCCACTGGCCTTCAAAGCCAAATGCTCGGGTGGCTCTTCCTCCCGATGCCAGAACCTCACACTGTGTTGGAGGGCTATTTTTATGTGGGAACGTCCTTGTGTAGTCTCTGTGTGTTTAATATTTTTTGGTTTGGGGGCTGTTTCTTAGTATGGATGTCTGCCACCTGTTTCCTAGTGTATGCTGGCCGTTATCTCCTTGATAGGAGGTTGTGGTGACCAGAGCCTGCACTGGATATTGAGTGAGGCCTCCCCTTTGCTCTGTGATTGTCACAGCCCTGTCAGGGGCAGGGTTTGCTCCCTAGTTCTTGGAGTAGAGGCCCCCAGATCTGTTTTGGAGCTGTATTTCTGATCTGCAGTGCTAGGTAGGCAGGATTGGAGCATTCCCACTGGGAGAGACGCCGCTAAATATTACTCTTCTGAAACTGTTCACCTGTGAGTGTGCTCTGTTGTGTCACCTTTTACCCATTGTGTGGGCTCACAAATTACATTTTTGTTGTCAGTGCTCATGACCCACCTTAACTGTGGGTATGCCAGCAATTAATTGGCCCTGGTGTCTCTTTGGCGTTGTTTTCACCAGGCCACCACCACAGACCTACTGAAGTCAGGTCCAAGGACTGCAGTAATCGTGCACCTGGATGCACTGTTGGAGATATGGAGGCTGCTCAGACTGTGGCCTAGCCTAACTTCTGAGTGTATGTGCCCACAAACCCTCCACTTGCTAAAGCTAGACCTGTCTCATCTTCGGGAGCACTCATTGTCCTTTCAAATGTTCCACAGGTGCTGAATTTACAAAGCTGGCAGCAGGGGTGTAAATCTGTGGTTCGCACAGCCTCAAGGAGAGATTTCAGCTCTTCTTCCTTAGTCACACAACCCCTGGGCCTCAGCTTTGGTTTCAGCTCCACATCTGCGTGTGGGTCACCCACTGGTGTCTGCTCCTGAGGTTGCCCCAGAGTACATGAGCCTGCCCTGGCGAGAGGGGGCTGGGGCAGCGATTTGGGTATGTGAGCCCACCCAGACAGGCTGGGGGGAGCTGAGGTGGCGACCAGGGCATGCAAGTCTGCTCAGGAGGGAGCTCCTCGTAATGCCCATGGAGGCAAGGGCCAGCACGTGGGGAAAGAGGCTGCAATGACAGCCCCGCCCTTCATGTGCCATTCAACAATGATGCTTCGCTTCTATGGTGCCCCAGGCTTCTTCCACGAATGTTCCCAGTTGCGGAGCTCCTCACTCCTGTCCCTTCAGGCTGTCTCCTCGCAGCCAACAACAGACCTCTCCCTGGGTCTGCTCTCCAAACCCCATGTTCCAGCACCCAGCCCCCGCCTGCAGTGGCAGACACATGTCTCAGGCTGGGGCGTGCAGGGCTGTGGCATGGACCATCTGTGTAGGTCTCACTCTGTCCTGCCTGCCACAGACTGGTTGCTGTACTCTCCTTCGAGCCCCTGAAGTTCCCCTTCTGTCCCAGCTGATCTTCCCACTGGTGAGGGGGCTTCCCTGGGTGCAGGAGCCTCTCCTCTTCTTCAGCTCCCCACCAGGGGCACTGGTCCCATCCCACTTCCTCTTTTTTTCCTTTCTTTCATCCTACTGAGTTATGCAGGAATCTTTCTTGTCCTTTTAGGTGTCCAAGGTCCTCTGCTAGTGTTTAGAAGGTGCTCTGTGAGAATTGTTCCATTTGTGGATGTATTTGTTGGGAGAGGTGAATTCCATGTCCTCCTACTCTGCCATCTTGACTCCTCCCCACCTCATTGTGGTTTTGATTTGCATTTCGCTGATGATTAGTGATGTTAAGCATCTTTTCATCTGCCTGTTGGCCTTCTGCATGTCTGTTTTGGAAAAATGTCTATTCAGGTCTTCTGCCCTTTTTTTAATCGAGTTGCTTGTTTATTTTGATGTTGAGTTGTATGAGTTCTTTGTATATTTTGGATGTTAATCCCTTATCAGATATATTGTTAGAAATATTTTTTCCCATTCAGTAGAGTGCTTTTTCATTTTGTTGATAGTTTCCTTCTCTATGCAAAAGTTTTTATTTTGATTCCCATTTGTTTAATTTTTGCTTTTGTTACCCTTGCCTAAGAAGACATATCCAAAAAAAAATATTGGTAAGATCAATGTCAAAGAGCATACCGCCTATGTTTTCTCCTAGGAGGTTTATGGTTTCAGGTCTTGCATTTAAGTCTTTAATCTATTTTATTTTTGTATATGGTGTGAGAAAGTAGTCCAATTTGATTCTTTTGCATGTAGCTGTCCAGTTTTCTTGACACAATTTATGAAGAGGCTGTCTTTTTCTCATTGTGTGTTCTTCTTTTGTTGTAGATTAATTGACCATATAAGCATAGGTTTATTTCCGGACTCTCTATTCTGTTCCATTGATCTATGTGTTTTTGTGCCAGCTCCTTTGATTACTGTCGCTTTGTAGTACAGTGTTGAAGTCAGGGAGTGTGATACCTCCTGCTTTGCTGTTCTTTCTCAAGATTTTTTTAGCTATCTGGGATCTTTCATGTTTCCATACAAATTTTAAAATTATTTGTTGTAGTTTGGTGAAAAATGCCATTGGTATTTTGATAGAGATTGCACTGAATCTGTAGATTGCCTTAGGTAGTATGGTCATTTTAACAGTATTAATTCTTCCAATCCCTGAGCTTAGTATATTTTCCCATTTTTTTTGTGTGGCATCTTCACTTTCTTTCATCTGTGTCTTATAGTTTTCTGAGTACAGGTCTTTACCTCTTTATTTAGATTATTCTTAGGTATTTTATTCTTTTTCTTTTGCAATTTTAAATGGGATTTTAAAAAAATTTTTCTTTCTGCTTGTTCATTGTTAGTGTTTAGACATGCAACAGATATCTGTATGTTCATTTTGTATCCTACTATTTCTTTCAATTTTAGTAAATAATATTTTGGGGGGATTTTGCCCTGTTAATCTACATTTTCTATATTTTGAAAATTGTAGCGTCTATAGTATTGTCCTTTTTTCAATCCTGATGTTAGTTATTTATGCCTTTTGTTATTCTTGATCAGTCTTACCAGGCATTTATCAATTTTGGAAGTTTTAAAAAAACACAGCTTTGGATTTTTTGATCTTCTCTGTAGGGTGCTTGTTTTTGTTTCATTAATTTATGTTCTTTATTATTTTCTCCTCCTTTTATTGTTTTTTCATTATGTTCTTTTCCCAATTTGATATTAATTCTTTGATAATTAATTTTCAGTCTTTCCAGTGTACACATTTTAAGGCAATATATTTCCTTCTAAGCTTGTTGTAGTTGTGTCTCGTAGGTTTAAATATATATTAAATTAGTATTGTTTCATTCAATACCTTCCTATATTTCTTAGTTTCTGAGCTTAACAGCATGTTATGTTTTTGGAATTGATTTCTATCATAAGCACACTGTAATTAGAGAACACACTCTGGTATGACTTCAGTACTTTGGAATTTATTGACATTTGCTTGATGGACCAATATAGGGTTACTGTTTATAAACACACCCATATACCTGAAAATAATGTGTATTCTACAGTTGTTGGGTGAAGTGTTCCATTTGGTCAAGATTATAGTCCTATTCTTTAAACTGCTGCATATTTATTGATTCTATATCTTTACTTCTTTTTTCTTCGTGTTTTATTACTTGAATGAGATTGATGTGTTAAAAAATCTCACTTGATGATTGTGGATTTCTATTCTTCCTTGCAGTTCTGTCAATTTTTCTTTTAATATCACGTTATTAGGTACATACTATAATATATGTAATTTTTTATTATACAATGTGGAACTTTTTGTGTATACTTAATATATATTCTATATATATTCTGTATATTCTATACATAATAGAACTTTTTTTCCACTTTAAAGACACTCATTTTATCTATGTAATAGTGTTTTCTTGTCTTAGAGAATAATTCTTTTTTATTGTTATAACTATACCAGTTTTCTTCTTAGTGTTTACAGGGTTTAATTAATTTATTTATTTACAATTTTTATTGGAGTATAGTTGATTTACAATGTTGTGTTAAGCATGGTATTTTTAACAACCTATTTACTATTGTGCTTTCTATATCTTTGTTTTATATGTGTCTCTTATGAACAACATACAGCTGGAGTTCATAATTTTTGTCCTTTTTACTGGTATATTTTAGCTTCAGAATACATAATCTCCTTTCTCTCTCATGTCTAACTTATATGCTATCATACTCTTATTATTGTCACATATTGTAATGAATTTGTTTTTATAAGGGTTTTGTATTGCCCAGGAAGAAGGAAAGAATAGAGTGAATTGGGGAGAGGCAATAAATACTAAGAATGTTTAGAATTGATGAAATACACGAATTCATAGATATAGGAAGACTGATGGATACCTAGAAGGAAAAATTAGAATAAATCCAGAACTAGACTTAGTATAGTAAAACTACAGAATGTTAGACACACATAGGTCTTAAAAGTAGCTAGAGAGAAATGAGAGATCACCAATGAAAGAATGACAAGAGATTTACCGTGGACATCTCAGCAAGCAACAGTGGAAGTTAGAAATCAGTGAAACAATATTCTCAAGTACAGAGAAAAGATCAACCTTGAATTATGTCCACAACGTGTCTCTCTTTTATGTTGGAGAAATCAGGACTTTTTAGATGAAAAACTGAAGGAGACATATTTTTCAAGAACACTCAGATAGTTAACAAAAATGATCATGTATAGGGCCACAGAATTCAAAGGCTTGAAATCATACAGAATATGTCCTCTAACCACAATTCTGTTAATCTAGAAATTATAACATGTGTTTTTTTAATGAAGGTCTGAAGTTAATACCTTTACTATGAACATTGTTATGCCAGTATATTTGAAAGATATAAAAAATATAAAGCGAAGTCGATTAACCAAAACAATCTCAAAACGAATAATTAACCTGAATAGTCCTATTAAGGAGATTGGATCAGCAGTTTAAAATCTTTCAACAAACAAACTTCAGACTCAGATGGTTTTAGATTGGAGTTGCATTTGTAGAAAATCTATAAGAATCTCCAGATGAGTTAATAAAGTATTGAGTCATTTAGTAAGGTTGATAGATATATAATCATTACACAGAAAAAATTACTAGTCTTAAACATCTGCAACAAGCTATTAGAAAATGTAATTTTATGTGAAAATGCTGGTTCTCTCCAAATTGATATACATATTCACACACTGTTGCTGGGAGTTTAAATTGGTACATATACTTTGGAAAACAATGTTGTTATCTTGTAAAGTTGAACATGCAATCTGCAATTTCAGGTCTGGATATAGAGAAATTTATACATTTGTACCAGGAGACAATGTTTTTGAGAACAGTCACACCATTATTGTGTGTATTATCTCCAAGTTGAATACAATTCAGTGTCTGTGAACAGTTGAGTACATAAATAAACCATGGTATATTCATACAATGGAACACTACTCTGCAGAGAAAATGAAGGAACTATACACACATAAATATGTAAAACCTACTGCTGAGTGAAAATGCAAGACAGAAAAATATACATACTAAGAAAACATTTATATAGAGTCTGAAACAAAAAACTCTGAAATACTGATATATCATTATGCAGTAAAGCTATAAAGAAGGGGAAGGGACTCATGAATATTAAATTAAGAATCTTTGTTACACTTGAGAGAGCAGAAGGGGAAACTAATGAACAGAGGCATTCAGAAGCCTTTATCAACATTGATAATATTCTGTGTTTTAAAGTTGGTGATTGTGGGACTTCCCTGATGGTCCAGTGGCTAAAACTCTGTGCTCCCAATGTAGGGGGGCTGGGTTTGATCCCTAGTCAGGAAACTAGATCCCACATGCCACAACTAAGAGTTTGCATGCTACAACTAAAGATCCTGCATGCTGCAGCTAAAGGACCCATGTGCCACAACTAAAGGTTCCTCACGCCTCAACTAAAAGATCCCGCATGCAGCAATGAAGATCCCACATGCTGCAACTAAGACCCGGCACAGCCAAATAAATAAATATTAAGAAAAATAAAGTTAGTGGTTCTTTCATGGGTACAGAATACAGTCTGTTTCATTATTAAGTTACCCATGCCTCCCTTCCCCAATTCCTGTCACTGTTCTCTACCCCCTCCTCAATTCTAATTCAGTCCTAATGCCATAAGTGATTCTGGAGGGTGGGTGCTAATTAAAGGTCCTCTTTTTTAAAATATTTATTTTATTATTTATTTATTTTATTTTTGGCTGCATCAGGTCTCAGCTGCGGCACACGGGATCTATTGTTGTGGTGCGCAGGCTCTAGAGCACGTGGGCTCTGTAGTTGCAGTATGTGGGCTCTCCAGTTGTGGCCTGTGTGCTCAGTAGTTGCAGTGCACAGGCTTAGTTGCCCTGAGGCATGTGGGATCTTAGTTCTCTGACCAGGGATCGAACCCACATCCACTGCACTGGTAGGCGGATTCTTAACATTGGACCACCAGGGAAGTCCTAAGGTCCTCTTTCTTTTGATAATTATTATATTAGTAAATATTTGTACAAAATATATGGAAAAAATAGAAATTGAAGGTGTTGATTCTTTATAGAAAATTAATCTTAGTAATACTGAGTGTGCTTTTTAATGGAATCCATTTTAACTGTTTTTCTTTAGTTGCTTGTGTTTTTAGTGTCATGTCTAAGGATCCATTGCCAAATCTATTGTCATGCATTTTAACTCCTATTTTCTTCTAAGAGTTTTTGGTTTTATCTATTACATTTAGATCTTTAATCTATTTTGAGTTATTTTTGTAATATGATATGAGGTAAGAGTCCAACTTCATTCTTTTCCATGTGCTTATTATTTGTCTTAACAACATTTGTTAGAAACTGTTCTTTCTCCATTGAATTCTTTTGTCATTCTTATTGTTAGAAGCTATTCTTTCTCTATTGAATTGTCTTGTCATTCTAAGTTGAACATAGTTGTATAGCTTTATTTCTGGACTTCCTATTCTCTTCCATTGATCCATATGTTTACCTTATGTCAGTACCATGCTGTTTTGATTACTGTAGCTTTGTAGTGAGTTTTAAAATTGGGGATTATGTGTCCTCCAACATTGTTCTTTTTCAAGATTGTTTTGGCTATCCAGGGTCCCTGGGAATTCCTTGTAAACTTTAGGATCAATTTGTTCTGACAAAAGGCAGTTGGAATTTGGGTAGAGATTGCAATGGATCTTTTCACTCTATTGATAATGTTCAAGGGGACACTATCAAAGGATGAAAGGACACTATCAAGGGAGTGAAAAGACAAGCCAAAAAATTGGAAAAAATATTTGCAAATCATTATTTGGTAATGATCTAATATCCAGAATATGTAAAGAATATTTACAATTCAGCAACAAAAGCCAGTCACTGAAGAACAAATACTGCATGATACCTAAAATAGTCAAACACATAGAAGCAGAAATTAGAAAAGTAAATACCAGGGACTAGGAGGGAGGGGGAAATGGGGAGTTGTTCTTCAATTTGCTTAGGTTTCAGTTATGCAAGATAAAGTAGTTCTAGAGATCTGCTCTACTACATAGTGCCTGTAGTCAACAAATCTGTATTGTTTACTTAAAGCAGTCTACAGATTCAATGCAATCCCTATCAAATTACCAATGGCATTTTTCACAGAAATAGAACAAAAATTTTTACAATTTGTGTGGAAACAAAGGACCCCAAATAGCCAAAGCAATCTTGAGAAAGAAAACTGGAGCTGGAGGAATCAGACTCCCTGACTTCAGACTACACTACAAAACTACAGTAATCAAGACAGTATGGTACTGTTATGGTACTGTAACAGTAATATAGATAAATGGAACAGGATAGAAAGCCCAGAGATAAACCCACACACCTGTGGTCAACTAATCTATGAAAAAGGAGGCAAGAATATACAATGGAGAAAAGACAGCCTCTTCAATAAGTGGTGCTGGGAAAACTGGACAGCTACATTTAAAACAATGAAATTGGAACACTCCCTAACACCATACACAAAAATAAACTCAAAAGGGATTAAAGACCTAAATGTAAGGCCAGACACTATAAAACTCTTAGAGGAAAACATAGGCAGAACACTCTTTGACATAAATCACAGCAAGATCTTTTTGGACACACCTTCTAGAATAATGAAAATTAAAACAAAAATAAACAAATGGGACCCAGTTAAGCTTAAAAGCTTTTGCACAGCAAAGGAAACCATAAACAAGACCAAAAGGCAACCCTCAGAATGGGAGAAAATATTTGCAAATGAAGCAACTGACAAAGGATTAATCTCCAAAATATACAAATAGCTTATGCAGCTCAATATCCAGACAAACAGCCCAATCAAAAGTGGGCAGAAGACCTAAATAGGCTTTTCTCCAACGAAAACATCCAGATGCCCAAGAGGCACATGAAAAGCTGCTCAACATCACTAATTATTAGAGAAATGGAAATCAAAACCACCATGAGGTATCACCTCACACTGTTCAGAATGTCCATCATCAAAAAATCTACAAACAAATGCTGAAGAGGGTGTGGAGAAAAGGGAACCCTTTTACACCGTTGGTTGGAATGTAAATTGATACAGCCACTATGGAGAACAGTATGGAGGTTCCTTAAAAAACTAAAAATATAACTACCATATGACCCAGCAATCACACTACTGGGCATATACCCTGAGAAAACCATAATTCCAAAAGATGCATGCACCCCAGTGTGCATTGCAGCACTATTTACAATAGCCAGGCTGTGGAAGCAACCTAAGTGTCCATCAACAGAGGAATGTATAAAGAAGATGTGGTACAATGGAATATTACTCAGCCATAAAAAGGAATGAAGTTGTGCCATTCGCAGAGATGTGGATGGACCTAGAAACTGTCATACAGAGTGAAGTAAGTTAGAAAGAGAAAAACAAATGTTGTATATTAACGCATGTATATGGAATTTAGAAAAATGGTGCAAATGAACCTATTTGCAAAGCAGAAATAGAGACACAGTTGTAGAGAGCAAATGTATGGACACTAAGAGAGGGGTGAAATGGATTGGGAGATTGGGACTGATGTATGTACACTACTATGTATGACGTATTTGGCTGGTGAGTACCTACTGTATAGCACAGGGGGGAAAAAAAGAAGGTACATTCTGTTTGCAGGACATATATTAAGTTAGCCTTAAAAATACATTCCAGTATACATTACATGCAGACAAGTACTGTTTGATTCCACTTATACGAGGTGCCTAGAATAGTCAAATTCATAGAGTCAGAAAGTACATTGGTAGATGCCAGGGGCTGGGGGGTAGAGGGAGTGGGGAGGGAGAATGGGGAGTTAATGTTTAAAGGGGACAGAGTTTCAGTTTAGGAAGGTGAAATATTCGGGAGATGGATGATGGTGAGAGTTGCACAACAATGTGAATGCACTTAGTGCCATTGAATCGTACAGTTAAATATGGTTAAAATAGTATGTTTTATATCATGTGACTTTTACCACAATAAAAACATTTAAAAAATGTATCAGGGTTAGGAGGATAGGGAGAAATAGGCATCAGTTAAAAAGAACCTGAACACTATCTATTAGAAGGAATAAATATGCACAAAATTTAAAAAAAATTTTTAGGAGAGTAGTCTCATGTAAGTGTTCTTATGACAAAAAAAACGGGACAGAAGGAAACTTTTGAAGATGATGGATATGTCTATTACCTTGATTTTGGCGATGATTTCATGGGTGTATGCATTTGTCCAATCTCATCACACTGTATACATTAAATATGTGTCGTTTTTTTGCATATGTTATACCTCAATAAAGCTTTTTTTTTTTGAAAAAATGCTTTTTCTTTGAATCGCATGTGTGTTCTGTCCAAATGGAATAATTACTTATTGTAATAAAACAGCAAACTGAGACTAAATAAATATTGTTGAAAAATTCATTAAAAATAAAAATATGGCTGCTTTTAAAATATTACTTGTCAAGACTAAATATGTATTTTAGGGAAAAAGATACATATTGTGAAAAATAAAGCACATCTCACCATATGAAAACTGTAAGTAAAATGATCCAACTATAATATCTATGAATAAATCATCTTTTAAGAGTCACAAAACCACAAAATGAATACAGAATATTTTCAAGTAATCCACAGAATTTATTAATGTTCATGCTGTTTTCTTTATTCAAAGGTCAATAAATTAGAATTAGAACTAGAAGGTGCCAAACAAAAATTTAAAGAAATGACCGACAGCTATCAGAAAGAAATTGAGGACAAAAAGCTATTAGAAGAAAATCTTTTGGGAGAGGTAGGAAAAACTAAATATGTTTGAGAAGTTGTTATACTAAAACCCTATATTTGTATGTTTGCATTTTAAGAGAAAAGTAATAATTCTTTTAACATTATGATTCTTTAGAAGATTTAATAAATTTATATAGGGATAATTAATTAGCTTTTTTAATAGAAGCTAAAAGTATCATTGTTATTCTAAGTATTTGAGTATTGGGTAGTATATAATCATTTTGAAAAGGTTAAATGATCTTTACAGTGTTATACTGTCATTCACTTAGTAGAAGACCCTAACTAAAATAAACCAAAACAATAATGTATTTTCTACTTGGCTTTCCTAATTTCCTGGTGTTTGATTTCTGTATTTTAACTTAAATTTAACATTTAAGTTAAATTTGTTTTTTATGCATTAATTTTAAGAAACTTTAAATTTATTTGATAGGTTGAGAAAGCAAAAGTAATAGCTGATGAAGCAGTAAAATTACAGAAAGAAATTGATATACGATGTCAACATAAAGTAGCTGAAATGGTAGCACTTATGGAAAAACATAAGGTAATTTTTTTCCTGTTGTGTAATGAAAATTATTAATTGGAGCCATATTTATGCATAAAAATGGTAAAATATAGCATTCTGATTTGTCAGAGAAAATTATTGTCTATGCAACAATGACTAATTATAGCTGGAACACTCTTGATCTCTCATTTCTCCAAGTTCAAGTCTTAACCACATGAAGCTGAGCCTGGGGGTCACTTCCTTGAGGAAGTCTCTCCTTATTGTCTTGATGGATAAACGTAATCACTCTTTTCCTCAATTTTCATAGTAGTCTCTTATAGACTTTTCCACCTTGTAGTTATTTAAATACATACCCAGGATATGTATTTAAATAAATATAATATAACTATAAATATAATATTTTTATCCTCTACCTGTGTCTAACATATACTAGGCTAAACAATAATAAATAGATGAAAGACAATGTTTGTTGTGTTTGTGAGTGTGCTCTATTTTTTATTGTTGTTTGAAAGTAATCATTCTCTTAGGGAATTAAGCCCTATACTCTTCAAGATTTGGAGAGGAAGTGGGCTATACCTATCAATTAATCTTTATAAGTTGTTGCTAGGATATTATTATGAAGTAACCAATGAGGATTTAAAAAAATATTTTAAGTAATATTGTGAACTCATAGATTTAAGCATATTTGGTATGTCTTAATCCAGTACAGTTTTGATCCTTGTTGACACTTAAATTGTCCCAACTTTGGCCAGTGGGAGCCTCCTCGAACTGGTTGGCAGGTCCCTTTGATTTGACCCTAATAATCTGTGACAGCTTTCTTGCTTTCTGTTATGACAAAATGTTCAAGACTCATTTTGTATTCCCTGCACAAGATCTGGAATCAGCCGTTTTTCGAAGAGGTCCTGTGTTTCTAGACTTTTTATAAATTATGAAATTCAGTGTCTCTAATTTAAAAAATTATTTCTTGCTCTTGGGTTATTTCCAAGACAGTCATCTATGTTTCATTGTTTTTATTGTTAGAATTTAAAAATGTAGTTGAAAAAATTAAGAAATAGCTCAGATATGTATTACTGAATTCATAAACATCATTTTTTATAAATATTAAATGCATAAGAATACCAGTCGTATTAAAATGTAATCTTTTGAGCTTCTAATATACTTAAAATGGTTTCTCTTTTTAACATAGCACCAATATGATAAAATTGTTGAAGAAAGAGACTCAGAATTAGGACTTTATAAGAGCAAAGAACAAGAACAGTCATCATTGAAAGCATCTTTGGTGAGAACAAATAGCAGTAGAAGCCAGTTTTCATGTCAGCATGGCTGTTAGTAAAGACTAATAAATAAAACCATAATTTTGAACTGTAGAATCAAATAATCATAAATCTGAAAGGGATGTTATAGATCTTATAGGTAGGTGGTTTTCTAATCATTTTTTTGGTAAAACGAACTCTGTTTTTCAAATGAAAAGTTATAAACTCCAGTTACGAATAAGTTTTGAGCTCTGATTGAGGTTAGGAAAGGAGGAGTGAGATAGATTGGGAGATAATGAGAAGGAGACATATACATAGTGTTAAACATTTCTTTAGAGCAAACTATACAAAATTTGTCTAAATGAAATCTTTAGTTATATTCAACTAGGAGCCTTCATATCAGTAGGGTTTTAAAAAGTGTATATATTTCATGAGTGAATTTATTTCTCTATAAAACTAAATTGTTTTTGAAACACTAGTTTGAATTTTTATTGTCTTAAGAAATATATGGATGCACTTATAAGTTTCATGTTCCTTTTTCTTTAGGAGACTGAACTATCCAATCTCAAAAATGAACTTTGTTCTGCTAAGAAACAACTTGAAATAGAAAGAGAAGAAAAAGTAGGTTTTGTGGCATTATAGATAAAGTAACTAATTTTAAGTTTTAGGTGTAACTTAAGTTTTTATAAACATGTCATATTAGAAAATAATAGGATAAATTTGAGTAAGGATTAAAAATATAATTTTCCCCATTAGCTTTTATTTCAGAAGTATTTAGCATATTCCCTTGTTTAAATATTAAAGACATATAAATATAAGTATACTTTAAGAGTAGGCGAGCTTTCAGATATAAATATTTGAGAAATATTATTTCATATATTATAAAGTACTTATGTATTTGGATGTGTTTTTTAGGTATTGATCATGTTTCAGAAAAAAAATAATGCCTTATATTTGTATAGTGTTTTGGAATTTACAAAGTGAATTGACTCGCACTTTAAAATGACAAATACTTTTTTTTTCTTTCTATATGACAGCTCACTGTGCTGAGTATACTACTTATATATAATTTAATCTTTATAACAGTTCTATAAACAATACTTATTATTATTTCCATTTTTATAGAGGTTAGCTTATTTATTCAGGATCACATAATAAAAAAAATAGAATGGCTTAGAATTCAAATCTAGGTTTATTTTTCATGATTCCAAATCCTCCTCCCTAATCACTCTGCAACATGCCTAGGTAACATGCAATTTCAATTTCAAACCTCTGTGCATTTGTTCACTTTGTTTCCTGCATTTAATTTCTTTCTTCCTTTCTCCACCTATGGAAAACTTCACATATCTTTTATCTTGCAAAGGTGAGCTGACTGTATATAAGTATTCTCATAGTATTTTGCTCTTATATTAAAATAGTTATGTCACTCTGTGCCCCATTATATTTCAAGTTCCTCAAGGGCTGGGGTTATGTCTATTTATCTTTGTCTTTCCTTTATTTGAGCATAGTGCTTTGAAAATTTTCTGTTTTCGACAAATGTTTGTCAAAGAAATGACTAAGTGGCTTTTACTTCACCTGCGATTGTAGCATACATATTTACCTTTATCCTACTGTTTTAGTAAAAGAGGAATAATACTTCCTTGTATTAAACCACTCCTAATGTTCTTTCTTCTAGGTTCTTTTTCCAATTTTATTGAGATATAATTGACAGCACTGTATAAGTTAAGGTGTACAGCATGATTTGCCTTACATACATTGTAAAATGATAACCACAATAAGTTTAGTTAACATCCATCATCTCATATAGATTAAGAAAAAGAAAGACAAAGAAAAAAAAGGTTTTTTCCTTGTGATGAGAACTCTTAGGTTTTACTCTCTTAGCAACTTTCAAATGTACCATACAGTAGTGTTAATGATAGTCATCATGTTATACATTACATCCCTAGTACTTGTCTTATAACTGGATGTTAGTGCCTTTTGACCACCTTCATCCAGTTCCCCATCACCCCAAACCCTGCGTCTTGTAACCATAAATCTAATCCTCTTCTCTGTGAATTTAGTTGTGTTTTGTTTGTTTCTTAAGATTCCACATATAAGTGATATCATATAGTATTTGTCTTTCTCTGTCTATTTCAGTTAGCATAATGCTCTCAAGGTCTAACCATGTTGTTACAAATGAAAGGATTTCCTTCCTTTTACACCTGAATAATACTCCATTGTATATATATACTGCACTTTCTCTATCCATTCTTTGTCTATGGACACTCAGGTTGTTTCCATGTATTGGATGTTGTGAATAATGCTACATGGGGGTGCAAATACCTCTTCAACATAATAATTTCATTTCCTTTGGATGTAGTCTCAGAAGTAGAATTGCTGACTTGTATGGCAGTTCTATTTTTAATTTTTTGAAGAATCTTTATACTGTTTTCTGTAGGGGCTGAACCAATTTACCTTCCCATCTGTAGTGCACAAGGGTTCTTCTTTTTCTCTGCATCCATGCCAGCGTTTATCTCTTGTTTTATTTGATAATAGCCATTCCAACAAACATGAGGTAATATATCTAATAGTACTTTTGATTTGCAGTTCCCTGATGATTAGTGATGTTGAATACCTTTTCATTTACTTGTTGGCCATTTATATATCTTCTTTGGAAATATGTCTACTCAGGTCCTGTGCCAATTTTTAAATTGGATCGTTTGGCTTTTGGCTATTGAATTGTATGAGTTCTTTATATGTTTTTGACATTAACCCTTTATCACATATATGGTTTGCAAATATTTGGCAGTGTTTTGCATAGTTGGGGAAGCTAGGTGCTTACTTTCCTGGTCTCACTTTTCCCCATGGGAAAAATTGCTGACTTAACAGGTTCTCTCTGGGAGCTGTGCTGTACTGTCTTGGGAGAGGGGGTGATGTGGGTAAAATGAAACCATTCTTCTTATCTTCTTCAGTGTGTTGAATCTGGGATTTTTTTTTTTTTTTTCTCTAATGGTGTGCTGGAAGTTCTCTTTTGAACTCCAGAACTTCCACAGAGGTATTCTCATCTATGGATTATAGTCAAAATCTGTGTTCTTGATGGGGAGGATGGTAAAAACGCCTATTCTGCCATTTTGCTGAAATCACTCTCCCCTTTTTCCTAATGTAAGCATTTAGTACTATAAATTTCTCTCTCAGTACTGCTTTAGCTGTGTCCCGTATGTTTTGATATGTTGTGTTTTGTGTTCATTCAGTTTTTTTTTTTACTTCTTTACTAGACTTTTGAAATGAAAGGTTAGCCCTACTTTTCATGTCTCTAAAGACTTTTTTTTTTACATCTTTACTGGAGTATAATTGCTTTACAATGGTGTGTTAGTTTCTGCTTTATAACAAAGTGAATCAGTTATACATATACATATGTTCCCATATCTCTTCCCTCTTGTGTCTCCCTCTCTCCCACCCTCCCTATCCCACCCCTCTAGGTGGTCACAAAGTACCCAGCTGATCTCCCTGTGCTATGCGGCTGCTTCCCACTAGCTATCTATTTTATGTTTGGTAGTGTATATATGTCCATGCCACTCTCTCACTTTGTCACAGCTTACCCTCCCCCCTCACTATATCCTCAAGTCCCTTCTCTAGTAGGTCTGTGTCTTTATTCCCGTCTTACCCCTAGGTTCTTCACGACATTTTTTTTTCTTAGATTCCATATATATATGTTAGCATACGGTATTTGCCTTTCTGTTTCTGAGTTACTTCACTCTGTATGAAAGACTCTAGGTCCATCCACCTCACTACAAATAACTCAATTTTGTTTCTTTTTATGGCTGAGTAATATTCCATTGTATATATGTGCCACATCTTCTTTATCCATTCATCCGATGACGGACACTTAGGTTGCTTCCATCTCCGGGCTATTGTAAATAGAGCTGCAATGAACATTTTGGTACATGATTCTTTTTGAATTATGGTTTTCTCAGGGTATATGCCCAGTAGTGGGATTGCTGGGTCATATGGTAGTTCTGTTTGTAGTCTTTTAAGGAACCTCCATACTGTTCTCCATAGTGGCTGTACCAATTCACATTCCCACCAGCAGTGCAAGAGGGTTCCCTTTTGTCCACACCCTCTCCAGCATTTATTGTTTCTAGATTTTTTGATGATGGCCATTCTGACTGGTGTGAGATGATATCTCATTGTAGTTTTGATTTGCATTTCTCTAATGATTAATGATGATGAGCATTGTTTCATGTGTTTGTTGGCAATCTGTATATCTTCTTTGGAGAAATGTCTATTTAGGTCTTCTGCCCATTTTTGGATTGGGTTGTTTGGTTTTTTGTTATTGAGCTGCTTGTAAATTTTGGAGATTAATCCTTTGTCAGTTGCTTCATTTGCAATATTTTCTCCCATTCTGAGGGTTGTCTTTTGGTCTTGTTTATGGTTTCCTTTGCTGTGCAAAAGCTTTGAAGTTTCATTAGGCCCCATTTGTTTATTTTGGTTTTGATTTCCATTTCTCTAAGAGGTGGGTCAAAAAGGATCTTGATGTGATTTACGTCATAGAGTGTTCTGTCTATGTTTTCCTCTAAGAGTTTGATAGTTTCTGGCCTTACATTTATGTCTTTAATCCATTCTAAGCTAATTTTTGTGTATGGTGTTAGGGAGTGTTCTAATTTCATACTTTTACATGTACCTGTCCAGTTTTCCCAGGACCACTTATCAAAGAGGCTGTCCTTTCTCCACTGTACATTCCTGCCTCCTTTATCAAAGATAAGGTGACCATATGTGTGTGGGTTTATCTCTGGGCTTTCTATCCTGTTGCATTGATCTATATTTTTGTTTTTGTGCCAGTACCATAGTGTCTTGATTACTGTAGCTTTGTAGTATAGTCTGAAGTCAGGGAGCCTGATTCCTCCAGCTCCGTTTCTGGCTCTCAAGATTGCTTTGGCTATTCGGGGTCTTTTCTGTTTCCATACAAATTGTGAAATTTTTTGTTCTAGTTCTGTGAAAAATGCCAGTGGTAGTTTGATAGGGATTGCATTGAATCTGTAGATTGCTTTGGGTAGTAGAGTCATTTTCACAATGTTGATTCTTCCAATCCAAGAATATGATATATCTCTCCATCTATTTGTATCATCTTTAATTGCTTTCATCAGTGTCTTATAATTTTCTGCATACAGGTCTTTTGTCTCCTTAGGTAGGCTTATTCCTAGATATTGTATTCTTTTTGTTGCAGTGGTAAATGGGAGTGTTTTCTTGATTTCACTTTCAGATTTTTCATCATTAGTGTATAGGAATGCCAGAGATTTCTGTGCAGTAATTTTGTATCCTGCTGCTTTACCAAATTCATTGATTAGCTCTAGTAGTTGTCTGGCAGCATCTTTAGGATTCTCTATGTATAGTATCATGTCATCTGTAAACAGTGACAGCTTTACTTCTTCTTTTCTGATTTGGATTCCCTTTATTTCCTTTTCTTATCTGATTGCTGTGGTTAAAACTTCCAAAACTATGTTGAATAAGAGTGGTGAGAGTGGGCAACCTTGTCTTGTTCCTGATCTTAGTGGAAATGCTTTCTCCTTTTCACCATTGAGGATGATGTTGGCTGTGGGTTTGTCATATGTGGCCTTTATTATGTTGAGGAAAGTTCCCTCTATGCCTACTTTCTGCAGGGTTTTTTATCATAAATGGTTGTTGAATTTTTTCGAACGCTTTCTCTGCATCTACTGAGTTGATCATATGGTTTTTCTCCTTCAATTTGTTAATATGGTTTATCACATTGATAGATTTGCGTATATTGAAGAATCCTTGCATTCCTGGAATAAACGCCACTTAATCATGGGGTATGACCCTTTTAATGTGCTGTTGGATTCTGTTTGTTAATATTTTGTTGAGAATTTTTGCATCTATGTTCATCAGTGATATTGGCCTGTAGTTTTCTTTCTTTGTGACATCCTTGTCTGGTTTTGGTATCAGGGTGATGGTGTCCTCGTAGAATGAGTTTGGGAGTGTTCCTCCCTCTGCTGTGTTTTGGAAGAGTTTGAGAAGGATAGGTGTTAGCTCTTCTCTAAATGTTTGGTAGAATTTGCCCGTGAAGCCATCTGGTCCTGGGCTTTTGTTTGTTGGAAGATTTTTTATCGCAGTTTCAATTTCAGTGCTTGTGATTGGTCTGTTCATATTTTCTATTTCTTCCTGATTCAGTCTTGGCAGGTTGTGCATTTCTAAGATTTGTCCATTTCTTCCAGGTTGTCCATTTTATTGGCATAGAGTTGCTTGTAGTAATCTCTCATGATCTTTTGTATTTCTGCAGTGTCAGTTGTTACTTCTTTTTCATTTTTAATTCTATTGATTTGAGTCTTCTTCATTTTGTTTTGATGAGTCTGGCTAATGGTTTATCTATTTTGTTTATCTTCTCAAAGAACCAGCTTTTAGTTTATTGATCTTTGCTATCGTTTCCTTCATTTCTTTTTCATTTATTTCTGATCTGATCTTTATGATTTCTTTCCTTCTGCTAACTTTGGGGATTTTTGTTCTTCTTTCTCTAACTGCTTTAGGTGCAAGGTTAGGTTGTTTATTCGAGATGCTTCCTGTTTCTTAAGGTACGATTGTATTGCTATAAACTTCCCTCTTAGAACTGCTTTTGCTGCATCCCATAGGTTTTGGGTCATCGTGTCTCCATTGTCATTTGTTTCTAGGTATTTTTTTATTTCCTCTTTGATTTCTTAAGTGATCACTTCGTTATTAAGTATTGTATTGTTTAGCCACCATGTGTCTGTGTTTTTTACAGATCTTTTCCTGTAATTGATATCTAGTCTCATAGCCTTGTGGTCGGAAAAGATACTTGATACAATTTCAATTTTCTTAAATTTACCAAGGCTTGCTTTGTGACCCAAGATATGATCTATCCTGGAGATTGTTCCATGAGCACTTGAGAAAAATGTGTATTCTGTTGGTTTTGGATGGAATGTCCTATAAATATCAATTAAGTCCACCTTGTTTAATGTATCATTTAAAGCTTGTGTTTCCTTATTTATTTCATTTTGGATGATCTGTCCATTGGTGAAAGTGGGGTGTTAAAGTCCCCTACTATGAATGTGTTACTGTCGATTTCCCCTTTTATGGCTGTTAGTATTTGCCTTATGTATTGAGGTGCTCCTATGTTGGGTGCAGAAATATTTACAATTGTTATATCTTCTTCTTGGATTGATCCCTTGATCATTATGTAGTGTCCTTCTTTGTCTCTTCTAATAGTCTTTATTTTAAAGTCTATTTTGTCTGATATGAGAATTGCTACTCCAGCTTTCTTTTGGTTTCCATTTGCATGGAATATCTTTTTCCATCCCCTCACTTTCAGCCTGTATGTGTCCCTAGGTCTGAAGTGGGTCTCTTGTAGACAGCATATATATGGGTCTTGTTTTTGTATCCATTCAGCCAGTCTGTGTCTTTTGGTGGGAGCATTTAATCCACTTACATTTAAGGTAATTATCGATATGTATGTTACTATTCCCATTTTATTAATTGTTTTGGGTTTGTTATTGTAGGTCTTTTCCTCCTCTTGTGTTTCTTGCCTAGAGAAGTTCCTTTGGCATTTGTTGTAAAGCTGGTTTGGTGGTGGTGAACTCTCTCAGCTTTTGCTTGTCTGTAAAGGTTTTAATTTCTCCATCAAATCTGAATGAGATCCTTGCTGGTTAGAGTAATCTTGGTTGTAGGTTTTTCTCCTTCATCACTTTAAATATGTCCTGCCAGTCCCTTTTGGCTTGCAGATTTTCTGCTGAAAGATCAGCTGTTAACCTTATGGGGATTCCCTTGTGTGTTATTTGTTGTTTTTCCCTTG
Source organism: Monodon monoceros (assembly GCF_005190385.1). NCBI lineage: Eukaryota > Metazoa > Chordata > Mammalia > Artiodactyla > Monodontidae > Monodon > Monodon monoceros. Next base: position 80,391,420 of record NW_021703774.1, on the reverse strand, counting down.
CTGCTTTTAATATGTTTTGTTTGTATTTAATTTTTGGCAGTTTGATTAATATGTGTCTTGGCGTGTTTCTCCTTGGATTTATCCTGTGTGGGACTCTCTGTGCTTTCTGGACTTGATTAACTATTTCCTTTCCCATATTAGGGAAGTTTTCAACTATAATCTCTTCAAATATTTTCTCAGTCCCTTTCTTTTTCTCTTCTTCTTCTGGAACCCCTATAATTCGAATGTTGTTGCATTTAATGTTGTCCCAGAAGTCTCTGAGACTATCTTCAGTTCTTTTCATTCTTTTTTCTTTATTCTGCTCTGCAGTAGTTATTTCCACTATTTTATCTTCCAGGTCACTTATCCGTTCTTCTGCCTCAGTTATTCTGCTATTGATCCCTTCTAGAGTATTTTTAATTTCATTTATTGTGTTGTTCATCATTGCTTGTTTCCTCTTTAGTTCTTCTAGGTCCTTGTTAAATGTTTCTTGCATTTTCTCTATTGTATTTCCAAGATCTTGGATCATCTTTACTATCATTATTCTGAATTTTTTTTCAGGTAGACTGCCTATTTCCTCTTCATTTGTTAGGTCTGGTGGGTTTTTATCTTGCTCCTTCATCTGCTGTATGTTTTTCTGTCTTCTCATTTTGCTTATCTTACTGTGTTTGGGGTCTCCTTTTTGCAGGCTGCAGATTCGTAGTTCCCATTGTTTTTGGTGTCTGTCCCCAGTGGCTAAAGTTGGTTCAGTGGGTTGTGTAGGCTTCCTGGTGGAGGGGACTAGTGCCTGTGTTCTGGTGCATGAGGCTGGATCTTGTCTTTCTGTTGGGCAGGTCCACGTCTGGTGGTATGTTTTGGGGTGTCTGTGGCCTTATTATGATTTTAGGCAGCCTCTCTGCTAATGGGTGGGGTTGTGTTCCTGTCTTGCTGGTTGTTTGGCATAGGGTGTCCAGCACTGTAGCTTGCTGGTCGTTGAGTAAAGCTAGGTGTTGGTGTTGAAATGGAGATCTCTGGGAGATTTTCACCGTTTGATATTACGTGGAGCTGGGAGGTCTCTTGTGGACCAGTGTCCTGAAGTTGGCTCTCCCACTTCAGAGGCACAGCACTGACTCCTGGCTGCAGCACCAAGAGCCTTTCATCCACACGGCTCAGAATAAAAGGGAGAAAAAGTAGAAAGAAAGAAAGAGGATAAAATAAAGTTATTAAAATAAAAAGTAATTATTAAGAAAAAAAAATTTTAAGTAAAAAAAAAACCGACGGACGGAATCCTAGGACAAATGGTGAAAGCAAAGCTGTACAAAATCTCACACTGAAGCATACACATATACACTCACAAAAAGAGGAAAAGGGGAACAAATAATATATCTTGCTGTCAAAGTCCACCTCCTCAATTTGGGATGTTTCGTTGTCCATTCAGGTATTCCACCGATGCAGGGTACATCAAGTTGATTGTGGAGATTTAATCCGCTGCTCCTGAGGCTGCTGGGAGAAATTTCCCTTTCTCTTCTGTGTTCGCACAGCTCCCGGGGTTCAGCTTGGTATGTGGCCCCGCCTCTGCGTGTAGGTTGCCTGAGGGTGTCTGTTCTTTGCTCAGACAGGACGGGGTTAAAGGAGCAGCTGATTCGGGGGCTCTGGCTCGCTCAGGCTGGGGGGAGGGAGGTGCACGGAGTGCGTGGCGAGCCTGCGGCGGCAGAGGCCAGCAGGACGTTGCAGCAGCCTCAGGCGCCCAACATGTGTTCTCCCGGGGAAGTTGTCCCTGGATCCCGGGACTCTCGCAGTGGCGGACTGCACAGGCTCCCGGGAGGGGAGGTGTGGATAGTGACCTGTGCTTGCACACAGGCTTCTTGGTGGTGGCAGCAGCAGCCTTAGCGTCCCATGCCCGTCTCTGGGGTCCGCGCTGATAGCCGCGGCTCGCGCCCATCTCTGGAGCTCCTTTAAGCATTGCTCTGAATCCCCTCTCCTCGCGCACCAGGAAACAAAAAGGGAAGAAAAAGTCTCTTGCCTCTTCGGCAGGTCCAGACTTTTCCCCGGACTCCCTCCCGGCTAGCTGTGGTGCACTAACCCCTTCAGGCTGTGTTCTCGCCGCCAGTCCTCTGCCTGCGATCCAACTGAATCCCGAGCCTCAGCTCCCAGCCCTGCCCTCCCCGGTGGGTGAGCAGACAAGCCTCTCGGGCTGGTGAGTGCCAGTCGGCACTGATCCTCTGTGTGGGAATCTCTCCCCTTTGCCCTCCACACCCCTGTAGCTGTGCTCTCCTCCGCGGCACCGAAGCTTCCCCCCTCCGCCACCTGCAGTCTCTGCCCGCGAAGGGGCTTCCTTGTGTGTGGAAACCTTTCCTCCTTCACAGCTCCCTCCCACTGGTGCAGGTCCCATCCTGTCCCTATTCTTTTGTCTCTGTTTATTCTTTTTTCTTTTGCCCTACCCAGGTACGTAGGGAGTTTCTTCTCTTTTGGGAGGTCTGATGAGTTCTGCCAGCGTTCAGTAGGTGTTCTCTAGGAGTTGTTCCACGTGTAGATGTATTTCTGATGTATCTGTGGGGAGGAAGGTGATCTCCGCGTCTTACTCTTCGCCATCTTCCCCCTCTCCCCATTCAGTTCTTATAATTTTATTTTTCTTTGAGACTTTTTCTTTGACCCATTGATTATTTAGAAGTTTGTTTTCAAATTTTCATGTGTTCAAAGATTTTCCTGTTGTCTCTCTGTTACTGATTTCTAGTTTGATTCCATTATGGTTAGAGAATACAATCTTTATGAGTTCTGTATTTGTCTGCGTAATACTATAACAAAAATACCATAGATTGAATGGCTTAAACAACAAATATTATTTCTCACAGTTCTGGAAGCTGTAAGTCTGAGATCAGAGTGCCAGCATGGTAAAGTTCTGGTCAGGGCCCATTTCCTGGCTTGAAGACAGTTACTTTCTTGCTATGTCCTCACATGGCTGAAAGAGAATGCTGGTCTCTTCAACTCTTTATGAGTACCAGTCCCATCGTGAGGGCTTCACCTCTATGACCTCTTCCAAACCCAATTACTTCTTAAAGGCCCTACCTCCGAACACCATTCCACACTGGGTGTTAAGGCCTTGATATATGAATTTTGGGGGGGTACAAACATTTAGTCCATAGCCGTTTTATTCTTTTAAATTTGTTGAGGTTCGCTTTATGGCCCAGAATATGGTCTGTCTTGGTGAATGATCTATAGGTGCTTGAAACAAATGTATGTTATGCTATTGTTGGTGGAGTGTACTGTAAATGTCAATTAAACCTAATTAGTTAGTTGTGTTGTTCAGGTTTTATATATTTTTGCTGACTTTCTGCCTAGTAATTCTATCAGTAGCTGAAAGAGGGGTGTTAAAGTCCCCAACTTTGTCTGTTTCCTTGCTCAGCTCCAAAAGTTTTTAAAAACAGTTTCACTGACATATAATTTATGTACTATATAATCATCCATTTAAAGTGTACAATTCAGTGGCTTTTACATATATTGACAGTTACTGAGAGTTGTGCAACCATCACTGCTACGTAGTTTTAGAATATATGTATCAACCCCCCAGCAGCAATTATACCTGCCCCTTAGCTCCCATCAACAAATTCACTAGCTCTAGTCAATCAATGATCTACTTTCTATTTCTATAAGATTTACCTTTTCTGGATATTTCACTTAAATGAAATCATATAATATATGGTCTTGTTTCACTGAGCATAATGTCTTCAAGGTCCAACCATGTCCTAGCATATATCAGTACTTCATTCCTTTTTATTACTGAATAATATTTTGTTATATGGGTATACTGTTTTATTTATCCATTTATCAATTGATGGAAATTTGGGTTGTTTCCATTTTGACTATTAAGAATAATGCTGTTAAGAATATTTGTGTACAAGTTTTGTGAGGATATATGTTTTCATTTCTCTTGATTATATATGTAGAAGTAGAATTGCTGGGTAATATGGTGTCTCTATGTTTTATATTTTAAGATACTGCCCAACTGTTCTCTAAACCAACTGTACCATTTTGGATTCCCACTAAGTAGTGCATGAAGGTCTCAATTTTTCCACAACCTCACCAATACTTGTTGTTGTCTTTTTTTGATATAATCATCCAGGTGGGTGTGGCATGGTATATCATTTTTGTTTTGATTTGTATTTATTTAATGCCTAATGATTTTGATCATCTTTTCACGTGCTATTGGCCATTTGTATATCTTTTTTGGAGAAATATCTATTCAGATACTTTGCGTATTTTAAAATTAGGTTACTTATTTTTTTAGTGTTGAGTTTTAAGAGTTCTTTATATATTCTAGATACAAGTCCCTTATCTGATATAAGACCTTTAAACATTTTCTCCCATTCTTTGAATTGTCTTTTCAGTTTCTTGATGGTATCATTTGTAGCACAAAGTCTTTAATTTTGATGAAATTCAATTTCAATTCTTGGGAGAAATCCTACTTTGTCATGATATATAATCTTCTTTGTATTCTGCTAGATTTGGTTTGCTAGTATTTTGTTGAGCAATTTTTGCACCTAGATTCATAACAAAGATTGGTCTGTAGTTGTTTTGTGATGATTTTTTCCTTAGGCTTCACATCTTTTTTTTTTTTTTTTTGCGGTACGTGGGCCTCTCACTGTTGTGGCCTCTCCCATTGCAGAGCACAGGCTCCGGACGCGCAGGCTCAGCAGCCATGGCTCACGGGCTCAGCCACTCCGCGGCATGTGGGATCTTCCCGTACCAGGGCACGAACCCGTGTCCCCTGCATCGGCAGGTGGACTCTCAACCACTGTGCCATCAGAGAAGCCCAGGCTTCACATCTTTTAACCAACTCAGGCTGAAGCCCTGGAGCCCATGTGTCTATCCAACAGGTTAAGCTATGGTTATTCATTTTTGCCATTTTTCCAATCTCTCTTCCAAGCTGTATTTCCTCACGCACCAAATTTTATGAGGGAAAAGATAAGAATATCATGATTTGGTATACCTCACTTACAAGGTGATGAGAGGTGGACCCAGGGATAAGGACAAAATTCACGTGGTTTTTCAGTGAATCTCATATTTTTTATGTGTTCTGCTCCTTCAGGGGAATCTTTTCTTTTTTACATTTTGTCTTTTGACTTTATTTCTAATATGTTCTATTTATTGGCAAGGATAATTAATTCTATACGGGTATGGTTGTTATGCTTTTTTGTCCAGACTAGAGAGACCAAAATGATAAGATTTAGTCATTTTTCATGCATTTCCTAGGCTTCTTTTTCTTGGACTGCCTGCTTATCCCCTCAGATTTCTTCTTACAAATTCAGGTATATTAGTGACAATTCTTCTCATTATTATATGTGTTCACTTTCACCAATACCATGTAAGTAGTGATTAGGTTAGGAGACACATTGAGTCAAATCAGCACAGCTGTACTCTGTATCTTTCATGCTGAACCTTCACTAGAATCAGAGATTATGGCCTGGTATGGTATGTTTCTGTCGTTGAATTCATTTTTGCCGGTTCTTGACTACTTACGTTTCCTCCCTCCCTTTATACTTTTTTGTTAGTGTAGGGAGAGGAAGATTTTATAATCTGCCTTCACTCTTCCACCTTTACCAAACAGTTTGATCTACTGTATCAGTTTTTTTTTGACATCTACTTTAACTTTGTTATATATTTTTTCTGTTTGATCAATCATGAGCTGAAAGAAGGAGTTAAGCGTTTATTACTGTTATATTTCTCTTCTTTGTGAGTTCTCAACCAGTTTTGCTTTACATGTTTTGATGAATACTATTCATTGTGTAAAAGTTTATACTAATTAATTGCTACTTGGAAACTGTATCTTTCATCTTTGTCCTTTTTGCTTTGAAGCCAGCTTTGCCTGATATTTATGTTGTGATCCTAACTTTCTTTTTGGACTTGTTTGTCTTATATGTTTTTGTCCATTTCTTATTAACCCTGATGGAGTCTCTAATCTGAGAGTCTCTTTTTCTTTAGTAGCTTATTTTTTCCAATAGTATTTATTGATACGATTCGTAGTTTTAAATTATTCTTGCATTTCTGGAATGAACTCCATTTGGTCATGAAGTATTTTTAATGTGATGCTGGATTCTGTTTGCTAATATTTTTACTTAGTACCTTCATATTGATATTCATAAGATAGAATGGTTGTAGTTTTACTTTTTTTAATCATGGTAAAAATATGTATCATTAAATTTACCATCCATCTTAACACTTTTTAAGTGTATACAGTTTAGTAGTTTTAAGCATATACATATTGTACAATAGATCACTAGAACTCTTTAATCTTGCAAAACTGGAAGTCTAAATCCATTAAACACTAATTCCCCTTCCAACCACCTTTTTTCTGTTTCTATGATTTTAACTACCTTTGATACTTCATATGAGTAGAACCATGCAGTATTTGTCTTTCTGTAACTGGATTATTTCAATTAGCATAATGTCTTCAAGGTTCATCCATTTGTAGCATGTGACAGAATTTCCTTTTTTTTTTTTAAGGCAGTCTGATATTCCATTGCATGTATATACCACATGGATGAATATCCATTCATCTGTGATGGACATTTAGGTTGCTTCCACCTCTTGGCTATTGTGATTAATGTTGTAATTAATGAACATGGGTGTGCAAATGTCTCTTGGAGATCCTGCTGTGAATTCTTTTGGATATATACCCAAAAGTGGGATTCCTGGATCATATGGTAATTCTATTATTAATTTTTGAGGAACCACCATACAGTCTTCTGTAGCAACTGTACCATTTTACATTTCTGCCAGTAGCGTGCAAGGGTTCCGATTTCTCTGCATCCTTGCCAACACTTATTTTCTATTATTTTGATAGTGGTCATCCTCCTAAGGAGTGTGAGTGATAGCTCATTGTAGTTTTGATTTGCATTTCTCTTATAATTAGTGATGTTGGGCATCTTTTCATACGCTTGTTGGCCATTTGTATATCCTCTTTGGAGAATCGTCTATTCATGTCCTTTGCCCATTTAAAAATTATTTGGGTTTTTTTGGTTGAGTTGTGTGAGTTCCTTACATATTCTGGATATTAACCCTTATCAATATGATATATATTTTAATCATGCTTTTGCCATTTTATTTTACATTGCATATTAATATTTATTTTATTGTCTTTTTCTCTAAATTTTATGTGTGTGTATTTTTGGTTGATTTGGGACGTGTATATAGTTTTTTAAATTATTTTACTCGTTACCTTTATATTTTTAAACAGTATATCTAACACTTTCTCCTACTGCCTATTCTTTTGCATATACAATTTTTATGTTTAATTATTTTACATTATCAGGATTAATAAAAACACATATTCTGTTCTGTAATCACAATTCCATTATTTAAGTTGAGCTCATGTTTTGTATGAAACTTTGTTTTAGTTTTCAATTTTGATCCTAGTCAATATGCCAATCCCGATTTTGACCTATTTTACATACCAGTTGGTATGAAGAAATTGTTGCCGAATGACAGTCTTAGCTTCCACTTAAAATAGGTTGGCTTTGTGAGACTGTACTAAATCACCTTTCCTATATCTTTCATCTCTTGATGGTGCCTTAATCTCTGCCTAGTGAGATGTGATATTTTGTATATTTGTTTACATTCTTGATATGGAAGGAGAGTTCTAAAGTCTTCCAATTGGTCCTTCCAAATATAAAAATCTCTCACTCTGTAGTCAGAACCAATATGGGGATTTTGCCACTTACTGAGTTTATCTGTTCAGCTGTATATTCAGGATCTAAAGAAATGACCACAGGATAGGTTTATGGTTCCATGGGCTCACCATGAGGTGGACTTGGATTAAGTGCTATTTATCACTTGACCCCAGTACACCTGCGCTCAAACTAGTGAAAAAATAATAACATTATGGGTTACAAGAATTGGTGTTAGCTAATAGTCAATGTCCAATTACCCATAAGTCTTAGTATTTCTCTCAGTGCACATGATAGTAGGAAGGATTCAGTATGAATTTGTGATATTATTGCAAAATCCTTCCACAATAGTACCAGGCTTTTGTTTAATTTAGAGGGTTCTAGGTTTGTAAATTTATTCAGGTCTGAAATTTGGGCACAGGGCTATCATATTCTACTCCTGTGCCTCAAGTCAATCCTCTCTTTGCCAGACCATATTACAGGCATTTTTTAGTTACTCAGATTAAATAGGTACCTTAGTGGACTGCCCATCACTTTGGTCTTAGGGAACTCATGATTAATTAGACACTAGCAAAGATACACCTTTGTATATGAGCTAATTCACACCTTGGAAACCCATGTTGTATTAGAACAGACTGTACTAAGATCTCCGGAGTAGCAAAAGTCAGAGTTGTAGAGGAAGTGCAGTTTTGGGAGGTGCTTTCTCCCTTCCATCCTCTAGAAGCCAAGATATGTATTCTGAGAATCAGTGTAATTTAGCCAGTTTAGAGGGTATACTTTATCCTAGAAGACAGCATTTCATCCCCATAGAGTAGACCCCAGTTGTGATAACTGAAGATCAACTATTGGTAGTTGATAGGATACATAATAAGAGCAGTGACTACTGTTACATCAGCTTATTGCCAGCTTCTTTCATGGTGAAGTGTGTTCTCTGGTTAGGAGCAGCACTTTAGGAGAGATACCATGGTGTACACAGACATTCAGTGAGTGCAGGTATTGGCATAGGCATCATGGGCAGGCAAGGCGAGTTTGCCTAAAGTTGTGCTTATTGAAACTTTTTCTTCTCTGAGACCTTTAAGGCTCCTTGGAGCTGTAACCATTCTGTTTTCCAGATGATTGTCATATTAAAGGCATTGCACATATTCTTTTCTCTAGGCCAGGGTTAATTTTTCTTTTTTTCCCACTGAATACACATGCCCTAATCTCCAGCAAAATGTATTGTTTCCTGGAGTACTAGAGAAATGATGTATTATTTTGTAAGTATTTTGTACTCTTTTTGTACTTTGTTTTTCTCTCTCATACCTGTTTATCTCAAGTTGAAAATTGATTATTCAGTGTCCAACTGAATTGCTTTTCTCCATACACAGAGAAAAAGGGAATTCTGCCTCTAAAGGCTCACAATATTTTGGATCTCTTTGCAGCTCTTTACAGTTAGTTACTTGTATATACCCTTACTTTATAAGCTGATCCATCCACTTCATTTTACAAATGAGAAAGCTGAGATTCAGTGTTTTAAAGGACTTAATGAGTCCACAGATAACTACTGGAGACAGATCAGAATTTTTAAAAAAGGTAATCAAAATCAAATAACATACCTTTGTAGAAAGGAACTAATTTGTTTTTCTTTTTTCTTTTCATTATTTTATAAGATTTAGAAGGCAGTATTCTTTGTTAATACTTCTTAGGAAAGATTTGATAATAGGAACAGTAATTTTTTATAAAAGTAATGACTACATTGTATGTACTTGATATTCATTTTTAATAGGCAAACCTCAAAAGAGAGGCAAAAGAAAACACAGTTACTCTCAAAGAAAAAAAAGACAAGGTAAGAGGTTTATATAACTCTCATAGATTTCTTTATAACCATTTCACTTTCTAACATCTACTTAGTAAATTTTTTTGTTCATAAATGGGAAAATAACATCAAAAATATATCACACAGAAGATGTGGTACATATATACAATGGAATATTACTCAGCCATTAAAAAGAACAAAATAATGCCATTTGCTGGAACATGGATGGACCTAGAGATTATCATGCTAAGTGAAGTTAAGTCAGACAGAGAAAGACAAATATCATATGATATTGCTTATATGTGGAATCTACAAATGAACTTATCTACAAAACAGAAATAGAGTTACAGGTGTAGAAAATAAACTTATGGTTACTAGGGGGTAAAGGGTGAGGGAGGGATAAATTGGAAGATTGGGATTGACATATACCCACTGCTATATAAAAATACATAACTAATAAGGACCTATGGTATAGCACAGGGAACTCTATTCAATACTCTGTAATGGCCTATATGGGAAAAGAATCTAAAAAAGACTGGATATATGTATATGTATAACAGATTCACTTTGCTGTACCCCTGAAACTAATACAACATTGTAAATCAACTATACCCCAATAAAAATTAAATATATATATATCACACAATTTCATTTCCAAAATTGTTTCTTTCTATTTATTAATTCAAAAGCATTAGCTAAAAAATTTCAAAGCATTTGTCATTTGGAAACTTAGAGATTTTATTCTTTTATAGTTTTTATTATAGCATTAAATTAGTTAGGTACTTCTGTGTTTCTTGAGATATTTCCAACATTAGGGGAAAATATTTCAATTAAAAATTCTAAAGCTCATGTTTAGATTGTGTTTAATTTTGAGGTTTGAGAGGGCTAAATAAATGACATCTTGCTCTCTTAAGTCTAAGCCAACTGAGAAAGGCAGTGAAAATCAACATAATATCTTTATTATTGACAAATAACATTGGACAGTGTGGCTTATATTTGAAGGCAACAGGATTTCTTAATCCTGAAATCCTAAATTAAACAAGTTTATCTACTCTATCACAGGTAGAGCTAGACTGGGACAAGTGTACCTACTTGAATGGCCTGCTCTTGTAAAATGTATGGCATAGAGTAGAATGTGTGCTTCTTCTGGTACCCAAGAGGAGGAGTAAGGAAGGGGCTGAACTATATGTCCCCCGTTACTCCTTTCATATTCAACAATCCCATTAAGTCATTGCTGTTTCTCTAAGAAAGCAGAGAGAAGTTAAGAATGTTCCCTGTACATAGAAGGAAGCATCAGGTATGAGAAAGGGAGGTTATATTCAGCTTCTAATCCAGTTGGTAATATAGAATTATTACAGAAGAGTTTTATTGCAAATTTTAGTTAAAATGATTAAATATTCCTTATACACAGTGATGTAGTCTCCTAAGTCCCCACAGAAGTTGCTTTAACTATAAACTGAAAGTAACAGAGTATATTGTTTGTCTTGTTTGTTTGTATATTGTTTGTATATGTTTGTTTAACATAAGAGTATGTTGTTTGTCTATACCAAACAACAATGTTCAGTTTTTTTGTATAGACAGTGATATAATTTTGTTACATTTGGGTTCAAAGAGAAGAAAGAAAGAAATATTGCACCTGTGAGTGAATATTAGGTGCTTCATATGTCCGGACACTGTGATAGATATTTGAAAACATTATATTTGGAGAAATTATTGTTATATTAAAATTAGCCAGGAGGGTTAGATATAGTCTAAGCGAAGTGTCTGATGAAGATGATAAATTGGTTAAACTCCAATATTTATTTCTAAATATAGAATATGTTCATATTATGAAAGTATATATCACATATTCTTATAGAGTTGTTTTGATTCATGTATAATTCCAGTAACATATGTCTATTATTTATGTATGTTATCAAGTAGATTAGATAATTCCCTATATTTTATCTGGGTGTCTAGATATATATATTGCAAATAATGAGAAAATGATGAAATGAAAAGATTTAAATAGACTTTTGTGTGCTATGCTTTATTCCAACAATATTGAAGTATCACAAGCCTTATATATAATAATCATTAGGTTTATCAAACATTTCTGAGGTTGGGAATGTTATTTCTTCATGCTTCAGTTTTATCACCTAGGGATAATAATAGTACCTTTTTCCTAAAGTTGTTATGAAGATTAAATGAGATTATTATCTCATTTAATGCTTTGTGAAGCATTTAAAATAGTGCTTGGCAGGGAGATCAGCTCGGTGCTTTGTGACCGCCTGGAGGGGTGGGATAGGGAGAGTGGGAGGGAGGGAGATGCAAGAGGGAAGAGATATGGGAACATATGTATATGTATAACTGATTCACTTTGTTATAAAGCAGAAACTAATACACCATTGTAAAGCTGGTATACTTTATACTCCAATAAAGATGTATTAAAAAAATAATAAAATAAAATAGTGCTTGGCACATAGGAAATACCGAATAAATGTTTGTTTAAAAAGAACAACAGAGAAAATCATGAATGTTCTGTATATATGCATCATTGGAAATGTAATATTCAGAAAAGAATGTAACTTGTAGGAAAGTATATACATTTTCATGATGTATTACAAAGAGGGTTATTTCAGTAGTCTAGAATGCTGGTGCATTTTCTTTTAGGCTACTAGGGAAATGTTAGATTCCAAGATATGACCACAGGGTGGTGTAGTTGCTATTCTCAGTCCTTTTGGGTATGAAAAATTTGTCCATGAAAGCAGTTACATTTTGGAGATTTTGAGGATGACTCCTGATGAGTCCAGAGAGCGGAAGAAAATTTGCTTTCATCAAAATTGTGTTATCAGCTATGATATAGAAATATTTATGGAAAAAGATATAGAAATGCAACTCTGTGGAAAAAATGCTGCCAAAATTCATACCTATTGGAAAAAGGATAATGAAGTGAGATCACTAGAACTGGGCAAGAAACCTTCAAATTACCTCATTTAGCTCCTTTTTAAAAATTTATATTTTATTTTTTAATTGAGGTATAGTTTCCTTACAGTATTATATAAGTTTCAGGTATACAACATAGAGATTCACAAATTTTAAAGGTTATACTCCATTTATAGTTATTATAAAATATTGGGTATATTCTCTGTGCTGTACAATATATCCTTGTAGCTTATTTATTTTATACATAGTAGTTTGTGCCTTCTAATCAGCTACCTTTATCTTACCCTGAAAAATTTCCTGAAAATTTCTCTAGTTCTTTACTTTCATAATTTTTCTTCTCTGTTTTTTTTTTTTTTTGGAGGGGCATGAAGCTGGTGGATAGGAAAAGCTGATATTTTTATAGTTGATAGAGAAAATATGAAAGCATAAAAGAGAATGCCCTTTGGCTGTTAGGCTGTTGGAATGAACCTCAGATTAAGATTTTTTTGCCACCAGGAATAGAGATTTTTCTCTGGAGAATTCTCAACTTTTGGTCAAATAGGGAGTTGAGATGTCTTACTTGTTTTCATAGCAGCTCTGTGAAGACAAAGAGGGGCAGATACCACTTTCATCTTAAATGGGAAAATAAAGTGACAAAGAAGATAAGTGAAATTTATTCAAAGTTATCTAATCAATACTAAATTTGGGGGTAAATTCTAGTTTATTTCAGTGATATTTCTTCTAGTTGTACTTTAATTAAAATGACATTTAATGATGACTTTATTCATTTTTGTTGTTCAATATAGAAAACACGGACATCTTTATTGGAAACACCTGAAACTAGTTGTTGGAAACTTGATTCTAAAGCAGCTCCTTCACAAAATAAATCTGGAAACTTCCCATCAGCTGATCACGGCAAATCAAAAGATAAAAGAGACTGTCTGTGGACATCTGCCAAAAATACTTTATCTACACCATTACCAAAGGTTTGTTGCTAAAATTTCTAAGAAAGTAGTAATTTTTTTTAATAAAAAAGAAGTCTCTGTTATCACATACCATATATCTGGTATCACACCCATAGACATGAAACCATTTTCTTTAAAGTTTCAATTATTTGTTATACCAGCACGAAATGGTTTCATTTTTTTTTTAATCTATCACTGTTCACAACTTAATGACATCTTGGGCAAATTTTATCACTTTCTGGTATTCACCAGTGCCTAGGACCCTGATGTACAAAATCTGGTTTTGACTTGCATTTTCCAGTATGACCTCAGTTACCTCCCTTTGCTGTTTACTCCTCATCATCTTGCTGCTGGAGTCTTTTACTTAGCAGTCAGCCCTGTGGAGCAGGTGCCACTAACAAAGTGGCTCATTGCTAGCTATCTTCGACATGTCCACTTAATCCATGGGGAATTCATTCAACCTTTCAATGCTAAATGGTGGTGCATAATGCTCTACTTCTGACTCCCCCTTTCCCGCTCTCTGCCATCTATCTCTCTCTAATTTCTTTTTACTTTGCTCAGGGAGACACAAAGACAGATAAACAAATTTTCTGCCTAGGTTTATATCCACTTAGGGAATGAGATGCCAGTATCCCCTTCTTATAAGGCTGCTTTTTAAAGTTATATCCTCACTTGTCTTGGGAGTTGCGGGGAAGAGTATTTCAACCTGTCTTTACACCCTAAGTGGAAATTTTGTGCTTTAACCTCCCAGTTTCCTTAAAATAACTGGGAATAAGAGAGGTATTTGGTGATTGTTGGGCCTGTTCTACCATCTTTTAATAAGCCTTAGAGAAGGAGCTGGCCTTAATTATAGGTAGCTTTCTTTAGAGTATGTGTTACTGGCACTTTCCCCCAGCTTTGTGCTTTAGTTGACAATTCCAGAGCAAAAGAAAGAGTTCCACTCATATCCTGTTATATATACAATATTATGCACCTCGTGGAATTTATGAAAATTAGTAAAGTACATAGCTTAGCGAGGCTTTTTAAAAAAAGATATATTGTTTTTATTTTATTTTTATCATATTTTTAAAAAAAGAATAGTTTCTTTTTTAGCAAGCCTTTTATATAAAATTATTTTGTTGTATTTACTATTCTGTTATTCAAAATATGAAATGATCTCTGTTGAAGAATGACCTTACTTAAAAAAAATTTTATTGAAATATATGCAAGAAAAATGCACAGATCATAATTATAAAACTTGATGAATCTTTACAAACCAGACTTAACCTTATTACTAGCACTCAGATTAAAAGAGACTATTACTATCACTTCAGAATAGTTGATTGTTTCCCCTTCCAGTCACTAGCCCTTCCTCCAAGTCCAACTGCTGTCCCAAATTCTAGTATTAGATATACCTATTTTTGCATTTTCTATAATTAGAATCATATTCTTTTTGTTTTGACATTTTCCACTTAACATTATGTTTATGAGATTCATCCACATTGTTGCTTGAAGTTGCTTTATTTTTATTTGGTATTTCATGGTGTGACTGTACCACAGCTTATTTATCCCTTGTAATGTTAATGGACATTTGGTTAGCTTCCAGAGTGGACTTTTATGAATAGCATTGCTATAAAAATGTATTGCTTGACATGTACGCATCTTGGTTGGGTATGTCCATAGAAGTGAAATTGCTGGGTTACAGGGTTATGCATAATACATTCCATGTTAACAGATACAGCCTGAGCTGTTTTTACTCTGATACAAAATGTGTGTGTGTCTTTTCCCACACCAGCCAATTCTCCAGTTCTCCAGACATCAACTAGGCATCCTGCAATTTGATTCAATTCTGACACTGTAGTTAATGTAGTTAATGTAGACCCCACAGGTTAAGGGCTCAGTCCCACAAGGCTTCCATTTTAGACACCGTCCTGGCTTGCCACTTGTACTACTGACCAACTGGCTATAAATTGGGGGTTCCCACAACCCCCTTCTCAGGTCTAATAATTTGCTAGAATGACTCACAGAACTCAGGAAATTACTTTACTTGCTATTACCAGTTTTTATAAAGGACACAATTTGGGAACAGCCAAATAGAAAAAATGCATAGGGCACAAAGTATGGGGAAAGGGGCACAGAAGCTTCCATGCCTCTCCGGCAGTGCTACCCTCCCAACACCTCCATGTGTCTACCAACCTGGAAGCTCTCTGAACCTCATTGTTTAGGGGTTTTATGGAGGTTTCATTACATGGCATGATTTGTTAAATCATCGGCCATTGGTGATTAACTCAGTCTTTAACCCATCTCCCCTCCTAGGAGTTCAGGGGGTGGGGTGAAAGGTTCCAAACTTCTAATCATGCCTTGGTCTTCCTGGCAACCAGCCACCGTCCTGAAGCTATCATCCTGAAGCACCCCCTACCACCAGTTATTTCATTAGCATAAACTCAGGTAAGTTGAAAGGACCTCATTATGAATAACAAAAAACTCTCCTAGCAACATCACTGGGGACAAAGACCAAATATTATACCAAAAGATGCCTCCTGTCAACCCTGTCACTCAGGAAATTACAAGGGTTTTAGAAGTTGTGTCAGGAACCAAGGACAAAGACCAAATATATATATATATATATATATTTCTTATTGTATCACACTGCCAATCATGTTTTAAAAAAAATTATTGTACCAATTTATTGTACCAAATTATTGTACATTCTGGCTACCAGTAAATGAGAGTTCTGATTGCTGCGCATCCTTGTCACCACATGGTATTTTTCATCTTTTTATTTTGGCTCTTCTGGTGGTGTGGTGACCTTTTTATTTCAAATGAAGTTTTATTTTGCAATTAATTTTAGATCTATGGAAAAGTTACAAACATAATACAGAGAATCCCTTTATATTCCTCACCCAGTTTTCACCATTGTTAACATCTTACATTACCATGTACATTTGTCAAAACTAAGCATCATTCATTGGTACATTACTATTAACTAGACTTCAGACTTGATTTGGATTTCACAGTTTTTCCGTTAATGTCCTCTTTCTCTTCCAGGATCCAACTCAGGGTACCATACTGTATTTAATTGTCATGTCTTCATCATAATTTTTAATGTAGACATTTATAGCTATAAAATTCTCTCTAAGCACTGATTTCACTGTATCCCATAAGTCTGTTGTATTTTCCTTTTCATTATCTCAAAGTACTTTCTAATTTCCCTTGTGATTTATTTTTTGACCCATTGGTTATTTAGGAATGCATTGTATTTCCAAATTTGTGATTTTGCTAAGTATCCATCTAGCTGGTTTATAGTGTTGTTCAAGTATTATATTTCCTTGCTGATCTTATGTCTGGTTGTTCTTTTCATTATTGAAAGTGGGGGTATGGAAGTCTCCTACTATTACTGTTGAATAATCTAATTTTCCCAGTTTTTGGTTCATGTGTTGGGGGCTATATTGTTAGCTGCATGTATACTTCATACCAATTATCTTTTCTTGATGGATTGATTCTTTTACCTTTATAAAATGTTCCTTTTGTCACTACTAATCTTTTTTTTAAGTATATTTTATCTGATATTAGCTCTTTTGTTTACCATTTGCATGGTATATCTTTTATCACCCTTTTACTGCCAACCTATTCATGTTATGGAATCTAAATTGTGTCTTTTGTGGACATCAAAATTGTGTCTTTTGTGGACATCATATAGTTGGATCATGCTTTTTTCCATCATTCATTCAGACAATCTCTGCATTTTGATTGGAATGTTTAATCGACTTACATTTAATGTAATTACTAATAATGTAGAACTTAGGTCCACCATTTTGTTCTTTGTTTTCTATATGTCTTATGTCTTTTTATTTCTGTACCTTTCCATTACTGTCTTATTTTGTGATAGATAGGTATTACCTAGTATACCACTTTAATCCTTTTGGTTTTTACTATACTTTTGGAATAATTTTCTTAGTGATTAACTGAAAAGTACAGTTAACACCTTAACTTAAATTTAGTTTGAATTAATGTCAGTGTAATTTCAATGGTATATAAAAACTTTGCCCCAATATATCTTTGTTCCCTCTTTCTCTTTTGTGCTATCATTGTCACATAAGTCACATATTTATACATTTTAAGCCCATCGATACAGTATTATTGCTTTATATATCTGTGTCTAAAATCAGATAGGAAAAACAGAGTTACAAACAAAAATATATTTATACTATCTTTTATGATTACCTATGCAGTGTCCTTTTCTGGTGCTCTTTATTTCTTCATATGAATTTGAGTCTTGTGTTCTTTCATTTCAGCCTGAAGGACTGCCTTTAGTATTTCTTGTGGGAAGGTCTGCTTGTGACAAATTCTCTCAATTTTTGTTTATCTAGGAATATCTTAATTTCTCCTTCATTTTTGAAGGACAGTTTTACTGGATATAGAATTATTTGGTAATGGTTCCTTTTAGCATTTGGATATGTCAATCTTTTATGGACTCCCTGGTTTCTGATGAGAAACCAGCCATTAATATTATTGAAGATACCTTGTATATGGTGAGTCCCTTGTCTCTTGCTACTTTCAAGTTTCTCTTTGTTTTTTGACATTTTGGTTATGATGTGTCTAGGTGTGGATCTCTTTGATTTTATCTTCCTTGGAGCTTGTTGAGCCTCTTGGATGTATAGATTAATGTTTACATCAAATTTGGGAGGTTTTCAGTCATTATTTTTTCAAATATTATTTCTGCCCTTTCTCTCTCTGCTCTCATTCTTTTTTTATTTTTATATTTATTTTTTTGGGGGCTGTGCCATGTGGCTTGCAGGATGTTAGTTCCCCAGCCAGGGATTGAACCCAAGCCACTTGCACTGGAAGCACAGAGTCCTAACCATTGGACCACCAGGGAATTCCCTCCGCTCTCATTCCCATTATGTGTATGTTGGTATGGTTGATGGTGCCCCACAAGTCTCTGAGGCTGTTTTCATTTTTCTTTTTTCTTCTTTCTGTTACTCAGATTGGATAGTATCAGTTGAACTATCTTCAGGTTCATGGATTCTTTCCTCTACCTGCTCAAATCTGAGGTTGAGCCTCTTTAGTGATTTTTCATTTCAGTTATTGTACTTTTCAACTCCAGAATTTCTATTTGGTTCTTTTAAAAATAATTTCTATCCATCTATTGATGTTCCATTTGGTTTGACGTTGTCTTTATACTTTCCTTTAGTTCTTTGGACATGGTTTTTCTTATCTCTTACTATAATAAGACTATAAGATTACTATAATATGTTCACTTTGAACATGTTTAAAATAGTTGGTTTAAAGTCTTTGTCTAGGAAGTCCAATAACTAGGTTTCCTTAGGGATAGTTTCTGTTGATTGCTTCCTCACACATGTATGGGCCATTATTTCTTATTTGCACAGCTTATAATTTTCTCTTGAAATCTGAACATTAAAAATAATGTAAGTGACAAATCTGGATATCACATTCTCCCTTCTCCTCAAGGTTTGTTGTTTCTGCTTGTTATAGTTTTTATTGTTTGTTTAGTGATTTTTCTAAATTAATTCTGTAAAGTTTGTATTCTTTGAGTGCCACTAAAGTCTCTACTGGTTAGCTTAATGTTCAGCTAATGTTTTAATAGAGATTTCCTTAAATACCTGGATCAATAAATTTCACAATCTTTGCCAAAGCACTATTAAGTTGGTGTTAAGGCATGCTTTCAACACTCAGCCAGACAGTAGAAAACTCTGCCTTAGCCTTCAGTTTCTGCTTTTGCAGACCTTCAAGATGAGCCACAGGTAAGAGCTTAGGGCCTTCTCATGTCTTTCCTGTGCTTACAGCCCTGTCTGTGAGCATGGCTTTCTGTACTTCCAGGAATATTTCAGAGTTTTTCAAAGCCCCTTATGGGCATCTTATTTCCTAGCTGTCCTTTTAAGGTTTTTGGTTAGTCTGTCATTCACCCAACTGTTAATCATTGCCTCAGGGAGCTGCAAAGTTAAAACACTTGTCTTTAATTATTTTTGACAAATATTATTCCCTACCCTACACACATCAAGGAGAAAGCTTTTTTTTTTTTTAACTGAGTGAGCTCTGAGTTGGATCAAATACCAACAGTCCTGTAAACGAAATCATCCAGAGAACCACTAGGCAGGTCAAATAATGACAACTTTTTGGGAATAAAACTTTGAAAGAGCTCCCAGTTCTGTTTTGCTGTGTCCAGTGGCTGCCAGGCTGGACCAGGAATGTGGGCTGTTACTTTTTAAGGGTACCACAGAGCTAGAGAGCAGGGGATGAGATGAGGAAAAGTTAAGATACTGCTAATTTTGCTCTTCTTACAGAAGTTCAGCCATTAACAACAACAAAAAACTCTCCAGGTTGTTGCAAGCTTTGTGTTAATTTCCATAGTTCTAAACAAGCTGATTCTGACCACCTTTACCAGCATTTTTGTTGCTTTGTGGAAGAGCATATTTTTGGAGCTCCTTATTCTGCCATTTTTGCTGATATCAGTGCCCTTACTTTTTAAAGATACTTTTTAAAAATTATAAAACTTACATATTACATATTACAGGGTAATATGGAATACTAAACATTGACTAATGGAATTACTTTGTCAACAAAACATAAGCAAACTTTTTGTCAAATAAATCAGTAAGTATTTCTATGGAGTGAGAAAAGATTTCAGGTCTTGGGTCTTAATCATTGTTAGAAAAATTAAAGTCTCTCTTAAGATTGTTGACTGCTGAAGCTGGAGTGCCTCTTTTCTCTCTCTTTCTCTGCCCCTCCCTCTCTTTCTCCTTCTCTCTCCCCCATGATTTTTTTCAAAAACTTCTGAATTAAATTCTTATCCAAAATTTCTACTTCATATACATGTCAATAATAATGGAGAGTTATTATTGATTGCTAAAACCTCAACTTGCGTTTATTAGTAATATGTTTTATTTGATGGGATAACGTATTGTTTTTCTTTTTGAATAGGCATATACTGTGAAGACACCAACGAAACTAAAAATTCAGCAAAGAGAAAACAAGAATGTACCCACTGAAGAAAGTAGTAAAAAGAGAAAAATGGTCTTTGATTTTGATATTAATTCAGATAGTTCAGAAACTACTGATCTTTTGGTAAACTTATTACAAATAATCAGCATTTATTATTTGTTTACATTATTATATTTCTATATTATTTCTTGATGTATATGTATAATATATATGCATAGTATCTATTATTGCAATACTGAAAAAAAGTAGAACTCTACTATAACACAGAACCCTCTACTTTTGCAGCATTTTAAAGAAATTCGGGTTAAAAAAATCGCCATAAACTTCAGAAAACAATGACATTTTGAAATACTTGATATAACATAGTTGTCATATGAGAGGACTAACCCTCTTGTTTTCCAGAAGAGTGTTATTTCTTTTCCTTTTTTTTTTTAAAAGAAAGGCTAGGTGAATATATTTAATCTTGCTGCAGCCAAATTTGTTATTCAAGACCCCTCTTGATTTTGCATATTATACATGTTCTTTTATTTTATACCACTTATTGGTTGAAATTTATATCAAGGTATTGGTTGAAAACTATTACATTTCTATGATTCTTAATGGGTTAATGTGTTAAAGATGACATGTTTAAGGAGGATAGTTCCCCTAGCAGTTTGTATCACCAGTTACTCCCTACTGTGAGTATATTAACACATATCAGTATTTTCTTAAGGCATAATAATGTTTTATTGAGAATAATTAAACTTATTTGATTTAAAATCAGATAAACCTTATTACACGAAATGGAGCAATTTACCAAAGATTCTTAATTACAAAATTCCAGCTAAAGTCATTTGTTTCATTATTCCAACTCATAGCTATGAGATCCTTCAAGCTTTTATACTGTTTTGGGATCCTCTACTTTCATTTGTTCTGGAATAATGAGTAGCTGAAGTCTTAAAATTGTAATTATTGAAGTTAACTTATAGAAAATCCCTACTCTAGTATCTCTTTATTTTGTAGATAATGATTAGCATTTTAATGATTAAAATGTGAACCAGGCACTATTGTAAAGACTTTACACAGATTACTTCAGTTATTTCTTGAAACAATCTCATGCTTTAGAAGTAGAGACAGGGTTGTTATTCTCATTTTACAGATGAGGAAACTGAGTCACACTGTTATGTTGCCTAAGGTCACATAACTAGTAAGGCATGGAGCCAAAATTTGAACACCAACAGTCTAGCTCCATAGCCTATGTATGTCATTGTACATAATAACTGCCAGTTCAAACTGAAGTCCAGATATTAAAAGAATGTAATGAAAATTATTAGAAAGAGCATGAGCTATGGAATTAGATATTCCAGGACTAGAATTCATACCGTTTTTCTAGTAGTGTGAATTTAGGCTAGTTTCTTAGCTTATCTGAGATTCAGAATGATTCATGATTTCATTTTTAAAAGGAGCATCACAACTTTGTAACACAATAAACATACTACAGTATTTTATTTATTTTTATTTTATTTATTACAGTTTAAACTAGTCTAAAGATATTTCATAGTGGGCTTTATTTGTTATAATTATCACTTGAAGTTAGTTATTTTTGTAATTTTCTTAGCTGTTGCATTTAAATTTTGGTGAACATTCAAATTATTATAAAAAGTAAGATTTAAAAATGTATTGTCTAGAATGACCTTAGAGAAGATAGTGGAGTAGGAAGTGCCAGGAACCCATTTCTCCACCTAGACAACAATGGTACTTGTAGAAACTGTCTGAAGTAATTTATTTTGGAACTCTAAAGACTATTTGAATGCTTGCAACTTCCAGAGGGAAACTTGGCTGGTAAGTTATGGTTAATTTTGGTCAATTTCAGCCTTAAAAGTGGTAATGGCTACCTATCACTCAACCTATAACCATGTGGTAGGGCCATGCTCATGTCTTGCTGGAACCAGGGTGAACAATAAGGACCTTGTCCTCCGAAGATCAAGGTTCAGTGTTCTGACTGCTGATTCTGATCGCTGAGGTACAGGTACAGAGTCTGGCTGCCATTGTTTCGAACCTCACTGGCTGAAGTGTCTTCCAGAAGATTTGTCTTCCAGAAGAACAAACTGCACTTTTATCTCTCTCTTTTTTTCCCTCTTTGGAGAGCCAGATGTTCAAGCATTAGAACATTCAAAATCAATCACATTTACAGGGCATTTAGAAAGCCATGCCCAGGGAAAGACACAGGCTCAGAAAAAAAACCAGGAAGATCTCAAATTTTCACCACAGACTTATCCAATGCACAGAGACATTTTTAATAGTAAAACAAAAAGCAAAACAAATCTAAATAAATAAACAGTAAACCCTGGGGAAGGGGAAGAATCTAATTTGCAGATGTATCAAATTATAAGATTAAAATGGCTAGTTTTCAGCAACAACAACCACAAAATCACAAGGCATATGAAGAAAAGGAAAGTATAGCCTATCAAAGGAACAAAACAAATCAACAGAAAATGTCCAGAGGAAGCTCAGATATTGGACTTACTAGACAAAGACTTTAAAAACAACCATCTTAAAGATGTTCAAAGAGCTAAAGGAAGACATAGACAAAAACAGAAAAATGTATGAATAAAATGAGAATAGCAATAAAGAGATAGAAATTATAAAAGGAACCAAGAAGAAATCTTGGAATTGACAGTACAGTAATTGAAATGAAAAGTGTATTAGAGGGATTCAAAAGCAGATATAAGTAAGCAAAAGAAAGAATTGGTAAACTTGAAGATAGGACAATAAACTATTGAGTATAAGCACAGAAAAAAAGGAATGAAGAAAAGTGAACAGAGCCTCAGAAACTTGTGGGACACCATCAAAAAATCAATATATGAATTGTGGGAGTCCCAGAAAGAGAAGAGAGAAAGGGGAAGAAAGAATGTTTGAAGAAATGGCTGAAAACTTTTCAGATTTTGATGAAGTAAATGAATCTACAAATCCAAGAACCTCAATGAATTCTAAGTGGATAGATTCAAATAGACTCACATCAAAACACATTATAATCAAACTGTTGAAAGACAGAGAGAATCTTTTTTTTTAATACATAATATATTTGTTCCCCTGTGCTATACAGTAGGTTCTTGTTGGTTATCCTTTTTAAGTATAGCAGTATGTACATGTCAATAGGAAACTCCCTAACTATCCCTTCCCTCCATCCTTCCCCACCTGATAAACATAAGTTCATTCAAAAGACAGAGAGAATCTTGAAAGCAGCAAGAGAGAATCAACTCATCATATATGTTACCCTCAATAAGATTATCAGCTGATTTCTCATTAGAAACCTTGGAACCAGAAGTCAGTAGGTTTACATATTCAAAGTGCTGAAAGACAAACATTGTCAGCTAAGCATTTGCTATCTAGCAAAACTGTCCTTCAAAAATGTAGTGAAATTAAGACATTCCCAGATAAACAAAAGCTGAGGGAGTTGTCACTAGACCTTCTCTTCAAGAAATGCTGAGGGGAGTTGTTCAGGTTGAAATGAAGTATGCTAGACAAAGAAATAAGAGATCTCTGATAAAGTTAAATACATTGGAAATTATAAAAGCTGAAATGATTGTAATGTTGGTTTCTAACTTCACTTTTTATCCTCTACATAATTTAAAAGACAAATGCTTAATTAATCTATGTTGTTGGGCACACAATATATAAAGATGTAATTTTTGACATCAGTAACAGAAGGAGAATGGAGCTGTATAAGAGCAGTTTGTGTAGGCTATTGAAGTGAAGTTGGTATAAATTCAAATTAGTTACTGTAATGTTTGGTCATTAAATGTAATCCCCATGGTAAACACAAAAATTATCTATAGAGTACACACAAAAGGAAATGGGAAGGGAATCAAAACATTTTACTACCATCACCTAAACACAAGAGAAGAGAGTAATGGAGGAAATGAGTGACCAAAAACAAACAAACAAAACACCTATAAAGCATATAGAAAATGAATATCAAAAAAGGCAAAAGTTAGTCTCTCCTTATCAGTAGTTACTTAAATGTAAACAGATTATACACTCTAGTAAACAAAAAGAAACTCATGTTAGCTTTAAATTGGTTAAATGTGAAACGATGGAAAAAGATGTGCAAATAGTAACCAAAAAGGAGGTGGGATGGCTATACTAATATCTGACAAAATAGACTTTAAATCAAAAAGTACAAGAAACAAATAAGGACATTATATATTAATAAAAGATTCAATACAGTGGGAAATTATGAGAGTTTTAATCATTTACACATCTAATAACAAACCCTTAAAATATATGAAGTAAAGTTAATGCAAAGAGATGAAGTTAGAAATCAATAAGAGAAGGAAAATTAGAAAATTCACAAACTTGTGGAAATTAACACACTTCTAACCAACCAATGGATCAGAGAAGAAATCACAAGGGAAATTTGACTTAGAGATGTATGAAAATGAAAAACACAATACACCAAAACTTAACGTAAGACAGATAAAACAGTGCTCTAAGGGAAATGTAATAGCTGTAAATTCCTACATTGAAAAAGAAAGAAATCAATAAACTAACTTTATACCTTAAGGAACTAGAAAAAGAAGATCAAACTAAACCCAAAGCTGACAGAGGAAGGAAATAATAAGGTTAGAGTGGAGATAAACAAATTAGAGAAAAGGAAACAGCAGAAAATCAATGAAGCCAAAATTTGTTTCTTTGAAAAGATCAATTAAATTGACAAACCTTTAGCTAGACTGAGAAAAGCAAATACCTAAAGTCAGAAATATAATTGGAGATGTTATTACCAACAGTTTAGAGATAGATAATACTGTGAATAATTATATGACAACAAATTAGACAACCTAGAAGAAATATACAAATAGAAAAACTACTTGAAATACACAAATTACCTAAATCTGCTCAAGAAGAAACAGAAAACCTTATCAGAGCTGAGTTAGTAATCCAAAACTCCCAACAAAGAAAAGTCCTCGACCAGATAGCTTTATCGATGGATTCTACCAAATATTTAAAGACTTAACACCAATCCTTCTCAAAGTCTTCCAGAAAATTGAAGGGAGAACACTTTGTAGCTCATTCAATAAGGCCAGCATTACCTTGATACCAAAGCCAGATGAAGACATCACAAGAAAGGAAAATTGTAGACCATTATTCTTTCTGAACGTAGATGCAAAAATCCTCAACAAAATATTAGCAAATCAAATCCAGCAGCATAGTAAATGGATCATTTACCATGACCAATGAGACTTATCCAAGAAATGCCAGAGTGGTTCAATATAAGAAAATCAATATAATACACCACATTAATAGAACGAAGGAAAAAAAATTGCAAATGATCGTCTCAATTGACATTATAAAAATTCATAAAGCTAGGACAGAGGGAAAATTCCTCAACATGATAAAGGGTATGAGTGAAAACCAAAGCTAACATCATACTCAATGGTGAAAGACTGGAAAGCTTTCCCCCTAAGATTAAGAATAAAACAAGGATGCCAATGTTAGTCAGCATTGTACTGGAAGTTCTAGCCATGGCTTTTAACTATTAGACAAATACAAAAAACAAAAATAAAAGGCATGCAAATGTAAAAAAGAGGTAAAACTGCCTCTAATTTGCAGGTGACATGATCATATCTATACATGGAAAATCACAAAGCCTAAACAAGAAAGCTTCTAGACCTAATAGGTAAATTCAGCAATGTTGAAAGGTATAAGATCAACATATGAAAATCAGTTATGTTTCTATACACCAACAATGAACAAAAAGGAAATTACGAAAACAATTTTATTTACTATACCATTAAAAATAATTAAATACTTAAGAACAAATCTAGCCAAGAAAGTAAAATACTCATACACTGAAAATTACAAAACATTGCTGAAAGACTTAAAAATAAAGAAAAAAATTCTGTGTTCATGGATAGGAAGACTTAACATTGTTAAGATGTCAATACTACCAAAAGCAGTGTACATATTTAACATGTTCCCTATTAAATTTCCAACAGCTTTTTTGGCAGAAATGGAAAATTCGATACATTTATACAGATTTGCAAGGGGCCCCAGATAGCTAAAGCAATCTTGAAAAAGAAAGACAACATTGGAGGACTCACAGTTCTTGACTTTGAAACTTATTACAAAGCTAGTAATTGAAATAGTATAGTACCGGCATAAAGACAAATATATACACAGATGTAATAAAAAACAGAGCCCAGAAATAAATCTTCACATATATAATCAATTGAGTTTTGACAAGAGTGCCAAGATCATTCAGTGGGGAAAGGACAGTTTTTTCAACAAATGGTACTAGGAAAACTGGATGTCCACATGCAAGAAAATGAAGTTGGACTCTTACCTTACACCATATACAAAAACTGACTCAGAATGAATCAAAGACCTAATCGTAAGGACTAAAACTATGAAACTATTAGAAGAACATTGGGAAAATCTTCATGACATTGAATGGCAAGGACTTCATGGATATCATGACACCAAAGCACAGGCAAAAAAGAGAGAAAAATAGGTAAATTGGACTTCATCAAAATTAAGGACTTAAATGCATCAAAGGACTCTATTAAGAAAGTGAAAAGGTTAAAGATTGGGAGAAAATATTTGCAAATCATATATCTGACAAGAGATTAATATCCAGAATACATAAGGAACTCCCGTAACTCAATGACAAAAAACAAGCCAGTTGAAAAATGGGCAAAGGACTTGACCAGACATTTCTCCAAAGGAGATATACAAGTGCCAATAAGCACATAAAAGATGAATGCAACAGAGTTATGAGGACAGACAAGTTTTTGTTGTTTTAAATTAGGTTAATTTATTCTTTTTATATAGGCAGCCATTAGTGAACATACAGTTACCATACAGTAAGCAAAATTTTAATGATAGTTTACGATATGATTTTTAAGATAATTTATCTTTTCTAAGTTGGTCAGTTGGTGCATACTGATTTGAGTGTATCTGAAAGGTCAGCTCTTTGTGACTAAGTGAATTCTGCTGAAATCTTAGAATTCATGAAAATGGCTGAATATTTTCATCCATGAAGCTTCTGAAATTTGTGTTAAGTGTGACTTTAATGAGCAGGGAAAGATAATGTGAACTGATTGCTTACCTGACTAAATTTATGTAGCATATTCATTAAGGAAATGGATTCTGGAGCCAGCCTACCTGGATTTGAATCCTGGCTCCACCTCTTACTAGCTGTATAGTCTTGGGCAAGTTACTTAATATTTGTGTGTCTCAGTTCTTCACCTTTAAAATGAGGATAATAATAGTATTTGTGTGTCATAAAAATGTTGTGAGGATTAAAACTAATTAAAATATGCAAAGTGCTTAAAGTAGTGCCTGACATAAAGAAAATACTGAATAAGTGTTAGCTATTATTATTTGGGAAAATATTCATAAATTGATAATTGACAACATTTATAATTTTTATAGGATTATGAATGCTTATTATAAGGCCTAAGTGTATTTAAATAAGTAGGTTGGGAGAAGGGGTGGGGAAAGTGATAGTATGAAGACTCTGAAACAGAAATAGAAATCAGTAGAAAAACACTATTCATACACATCTTGTATTCCACATAACCTTTTAGGTATATAGTTAATAGAATCAAAATCTAGGTCCTTGTTTGACAGATTGAAGATTTATTTTGTCATTGTCTTTTTTATTTTTTTCCTCTTCTTTTCCTTTCCCCTCTCTCCTCTTTTATTCTCCCTCCTTGTACTCCTCCATCTCCTTCTCATATGTGGGATGTAGACAAAAATTTAATAATATAATATTAATGGTGGCAGCCTCCAAATTATATTTTTATATTTCTCTTTAAGAGCATGGTTTCAGAGGAAGAGACATTGAAAAAACTATACAAGAAGAAGAATCCACCAATTTCTCAATTTTGTGTCAGAACACCAAAAAAGGTAGTTTTAAAATTTTATTTCAGAAAGCAAATTTCAAAAGCTGGATTTAATTCTTTTTTTTTTTTTAGTTAAACATATTATGATTTTATTTATTTTCTATTCAGACTCCTTCATCTCTAACAACCACTGGATGTACGCGGAAGCTTGGAGCTATGAGGAAAATGCAGGAGGACCCTTGGGCTATAATTGCTAAAATGGATAGGAAACAAAAACTAAAGGAAGCAGAAAAGCTATTTGTTTAATTTCAGAAAATCAGTGTGATTAAGGAGCCTAAATAACAGCAAATTTATAGTTAATTTTTTTATTCTTATTTTCTACAGAGCCAAACATTTTCTGATATTGAGACTTTTTTGATATTTTCATAAATAATTTGTTTCTTTATATTTTAATATTTTGGCCTAAATGGGAGATAACCACATGTTACTTAAAAACTTGTAATTCTATTCAGATAATTAGATGATTATATTTTGGTCTTACCTTTTCCTGTATTCATGAAAGCTGTTTTGGCTAAGTTTTCACACCTGTAAAGTTGTCCGTTGAACACTAGGAACACATTACTGAGATTTACTATTTATTCTTTACTATTAAAATATTTTAGATGCAAATACTTCTCATTGATTCTGTGAGGTCATCTGAACAGCTAATTATTATAATTTTGCTAATATTATTTATTTTTAAAATCTTGAGGACATTTAAGTTTCACGGTTCTGAAGCAGCTTTGATTTATCTATTTATAAAATTGACAAATGGCTTTAAGTTGTGGGAAAAAAGGCTCCACCAGTATGACTACCTAAAATACTTCATTTATTCAACATTCATTCGGCAAATATTTATTGAATATCTGCTAAGAATTAAGCACAGTTCTAGATACTGGGGATATAAGAATGAATGAAACAAAAATAAGCCCTCTCTTCTTCTAGAGCTTACATTTTAATGGGGAAAATAGACAATAAATAAACTATATAAGCAAAACACATAGTATATTAGTTAATGATAATTGCTAAGGAGAAATAAAACAGGTAAGAGTATTAGGGAGTATTGAAGAGGGTTGAAATTTTATGTAGAGTGGCCCTCAGTGCAATGACATTTGAAGATCTGATGAATAACTAGTAAGCCTGTGGCTATCTTGAGGAGAACATTCCTGATAAAAGGAACAAAAAGTATAAAGGCCCAGAGGTGGAGGTGTGCTTAGTGTATCTGGGAAACAGCAAGGAGGCCAGTGTGGGTAGAGGATAATGAGCAAAAGAAGAGTATAAGGAGAAAAGGCCTGGTATTTAACAGGATAGGGAGTTTGGGTGGGCAGATTATGTAATGCTTATAGGCTACTGTAAGAACTTTGGCTTTTACTCTGAATAAGATGTGAAATTAGCAGATATTTCTGAGCAAAGAAAACTGTGATCTGACTCATGTTTTAAAATAAGGATCTTTCTGACTGCTATACTGAGAACAGATTTTGAAAAGAGGACAAAAGGTTAAAACAGGAAAACAGGTTATTTTAATAATACATATGAGAGATGGTAGTGGCGTGAACAAAGCTGAGAGCAGTAGAGGAGTAAAGAGGTCAACTTCTGGATCTATTTTTAAGATTAGATGTGGGATGTGATAAAAAAAAAAAAGAAAAGGCCAAGGATAATGTCAATATTTTTGGCCTGAGCAATGTAATTTTGGACATATTAGGTCTAAAATGTATATTAGACATCCAAACAGAGATGGTAAGTAGGCTTAGAGACAGATCCAGGAGAGTGATATAAATTTGGGAGTCAACAGCATATTTAAAGCTATCAGAGTGGTTGAGAACATGTACAATTTTGAGAGTGACTGTACCTAGAAAAGAGAAGAGATCAGAGATGAGAAGGAACCATAAAAGATTTAGCAAGGGTAATACTGAAGTCTAGCAAGAAGGTATTTCAAAGAAGAAGGGAGTGATAAATTGTGTTAAATACTGCTCAGAGATAAAATTGATTAATGTGTTATTAATGGGGAGGTCTTTGGTGATCTTAACAATGGCAGTTTCAGTGAAGTGGAGTTCGATTGGAGGGGGTGGTTAAGGAAAGAATGGAAGGAAAAAAGTGGAGACAGCTATCTTCATTAAGAGTAAGAAAACTAAGAAGTTATACCTTAAAAGGGAAGAAGATAAATGAAATAGCTACTTGAAATGGAAGTGGGTCAAGAGAAGATTCTTTTTAAAAAGATGTAAGAATTAATAGCAAGTTTAAATAATTAAGGAAAGATTCAGGATGATGGGAAATTATGATGCCGAAGAGAAAGATTTTTTGTTTTTAAGTAGAATGTCCTATAATAAATAGGCAAGAGGAATGGAATCTGGTGGAAGATTAAAGTGCTGGGCCTTAGCTAGGAGAGTAGACAATTCTACCATAGTAACAAGGGAAAAGGAAACATATATATCACAACATGATGGTGGATGGGAGTTTGTAGAACTTCTGGTTTCATAGCTTCAATTTTCTTAAGTGAAGTGAGAATTAAGATCATCCACTGAGAATGAAGGTAGAGGGGAAAGTGTTGCAAGTTGTGAGAGAAGAGTAGGTATGAAAGACTCATCTAATAAAGTAAGGGAGTGAATGAACTTTATAAAAACAATTGGCAAATGGATAAAAATAGTCTTAGAGTTGTCTATAACAATTTTGGTATAGTAGAATTTTAATTTCCTTATGGTGGGGAAATGTGTTTGTAGGAAAGGCTACCCAAGAAAAAATGGAAATGCTATATAACATTATGGAAATTATATTCCTCCTTCAATTTGTGTGCCTATAACTGTACTCTGAAAACTGGATATAGTCTTAGGATTTCTAGCTTTTGATCTAGAAACTTTAATTGGGACTTTATAATTAGTCTCCTGAGCAAGTATTTTCTTTGGAGGATTATTAGTCTTGATGACATGATATTTCACATTTGAAGCTACTATATATTTTCAAACACTTTAAAATAAAACAAGACTTGTATATTAGTTAACACTAGCTTCTCTGGCTAATCATCAACTTCTCACTTAAATGCTACTATTTAGTAAGCAGCATTTCTCCAGGTGGTGATTTAGGAACGCAGTCTCCTTCCAACTTCTAGCTCTGCCATCTTCAACAACTTGCTTCCAAGGTTGTTGCGAAAGGGGAAATACCATGGAGGATCCATGTGGGAAGTTTTTAATGACCCAGGTCTGAAATAGATGTACATCACTTCCACACACATTCTACTTTCTAGAACCAAATCACATGGCCACACCTAATTTCAAGACAGACTGTGATCCATTTCTAGTTATGTCTCAGGAGATCAGGGAAGGGGGTCAGGTGAACAACTAGCCAGTCTGTCACAATTAGTTTGCACTCTTTAAATTTTCAAATACTGTTCTTCCTTGCTTTTAATTTAAAAAGATGAGTTAGGCTCTTAAGTTTTGAAAGATTGCTTCTTGCTGTTTTTGAGCATGCTGAGCATGCTTCTTTCTCGGAAACTTTCCCCTCTCTCCAGTACTTCTGATTCCCCTTATACTACTCTTTTTCTCCCCATGGCACATATAATCTTCTAACACACTATATACCTCACTTAGTATGTTTATTATTCATTGTCTTCACTCACTAGAATGTAAACTTCACAAAGACAGGGATTTTTGTCTGCTTTGTTTATTGATGCATCCTGAGTACTTAGAACAATGCCTGGCCCATTGTAGGTACTCAGTATTTGTTGAATTGATTAAATAAAAATTTAATATATATTTAAGAAAAACTTACATATGCCATACTGATGATTCTTATAGTAAGACTTCAGAATCAAAATGTTTAATACATGATTTAAAAATAAGATCAGAAATTAATACAACATTGTAAAGCAACTATACTCCAATAAAAATTAATTTAAAAAATAAAAATAAGATCAAATATTGGAAGTTAGAAAAACATAAAATTTCCTAAAATTTCCTATATTGTTATAGTAGCCTATATTTGTGTCTTCTGTTTTGAGATTTGGAGAGTCAGTTTTGACAACCAAATCCAGAATAAAACTTAAGACTAATGCTATTGTTTTTACTTTGAGGCAACTCCTGAAAAACACCAGAGTAAGAAAAATAATTTATCATTCTAAGTTTAGGGATCAGTGCACTCATTTGTGGTAACCTCATCAAAAAAAAAAAAAAAAACCTCACAAAAAATATCATAAAAATAATTTTAACTAGCATTAATGAACAATTGGAAAATTTATAATTTAATTATTATGAAAATTTTATAGGCTAATTACATAATGATTAATACCTTTTTTAAGCATATTAATTTAAACTGAGTGCAGTTTAGATATTATTATAAGAAGAAGCTTTTTGTCATAACCCATTTTTAGGTTGTTAGGAAATATTTCCTGCCCTTTAGTCACTCTTTGAAGGAGTGACAGTATGATCCATGAGTTTAGGAAAATTGGGCATAGGGGACCCAGCCTTCTCTACTCTTTTCATCATGAAGCTTCTTGCAGGAGGCATGTGATCTGCTCCATGCTGTATGTTTTACAGAGCAGGCTTTGCCCTGCAGATGAAAGGCCCTCTAATGAGGGGATAAATTCAGTAGAGCGTTATCAAATCCCAGTAATTTGATTAAATAGGCTGGATACTTTGAGAAGAAAATAGAGTAGAATTTGGGGCTTCTCTGGCGGTGCAGTGGTTAAGAATCCACCTGCCAATGCAGGGGACACGGGTTCGAGCCCTGGTCCGGGAAGATCCTACATGCCGCAGAGCAACAAAGCCCGTGCGCCACAACTCCTGAGCCTGTGCTCTAGAGCCCGCGAGCCATAACTACTAAAGCCTGCGTGCCTAGAGCCCGTGCTCTGCAACAAGAGAAGCCACCGCAACGAGAAGCCTGTGCACCGCAAAGAGTAGCCCCCGCTCGCCGCAAATAGAGAAAGTCTGTGCACAGCAACAAAGACCCAACAGAGCCAAAAATAAATAAAATAAACTAATTTTTTAAAAAAGCTTTAAAAAATAGAGTGGAATTTGGGGGAGCTAAATAACATACTAATATTGAAACTCTGATGTGGCTTTGGTGGTCCTGTTCTGGATCATAGCCCCATAGGAATTTTCACTTGGTGAGTCATTATAGCCTATGGTAGCTTTGCTTTTACATGAATTACTGTTTTTTAGAAATAGGTTGCAGGTTCTGGATCTTAACTGAATGATTTGTAAGCTTTGCCTGAAGCACAAATGAGTACTTCAGTGTGTCTACAGGCCATACGCTTCAGCAGAAGCATGGGCTGAGGGAGCCTCAGGCAAATTTGGGCTGTAAAAAGAGCATATATTAGCCACACTAGACTGAGCAAGGGTGTGGGGCTCAGGGGTTATATTTTGGATATATTTTGATAGTGGAACCAAACAGATGTGACTACTGACAGATTGGCTGGAGGTAAGGATGAGGTGAAAGAAAGAAAATGTGTAAGCTTGGGTTTTGAAGTTCTGTTTTGGGCTATGTAATATTTGAGATAGCTTAGATATCTAAGTGGAGATTTTGAGAAGGTCATTGGACAAATGAATCTGGAGCTTTTCAGAAGGGTCAGTATTTACTAATCATTGGCATAAACATGCCATTTAAAGCACAGGATTGAATGCACTCTCTTTACAGGTAGTGAGTGTGTAGTTACAGAAGGGAAAGGAGTTAGTACTGAGCCTTGGGATACTGAAACATTGTCAAGCAATAGAGAGATTGCTGTAAACACTAATAAGGGAGACAAGTGAAGTGTAAAGGATCATGGAAGCCTAGAGAACAAAGTGATTCAAGAAAGGAATATTCTGTATCGTATCATTCTGAGTGGCAGTACCTGAAAGTATAGAATAAATAGTTGGATTTGGGGGTATCAATATGATAAATGATACTCTCAATGAGTTGCAGTCTAGTAGCAAATATAAATGTGTAAACAAATGAGTCACTTATAAGTAATTCAACAGTATACAAGTATGAAATATACAGAGACATAAATGATAATTTCATGTCGACTTCAGAGAAGGCCTTCAGGAAGAGATGGATTTTGAACATAAATAGGAATTCTACAGGTGTATAAGAAGGATAAGAGGAAATGAAAGCAGAAGAAATAGCAAAATAAAGGTTGAAATGAAGAATAATTAGTAGAACCAGACCATGGTCTCTTCATATAGAATGTTGTATATTATGTTGCAAAGCTTGTACTTTTTTGGTATGGAAAATGGAATAGAGCTTAAGCAAGGAAAATAAGACTTTATTACTTAAAATATGGTATTTTAAAATTAAAACTTTACAAAAGGATATAAAGTATATGGTTTCCCAACTTTATCATCCATCCTTTCACTTGAAAAAGACTTTTGTTTTAGAAAGATCATTAGATGTAAATCAGAACAGGTGAGGTTATTGAAGATATTAAAATAGTCCAGATGAGAGATGGGAAAATTTCTTAGACTGATAGTTTAAGTTATAGACTTTTAGATTAGACCTAATATCTGTCCTAAGAAAAATATCCATAACTTTATCACTTTAACAGTAATAAAATGTCTCCTGCTTCATGTAAATGTAAATTAATGACGTCAAAGAGCAAGTTGCTTCGGTTGATATAAAGGTTAGAAATAAATTATTCATAATTTCAGGCAACCTGAATTCAGTATAACTCAGTATAATTAATAGTCCACAGGCTGTAGTAGTACATCAAGAACTTTAATCAGTAGCAGGTCAACTGTGGGTTAGAAATAGGAAATGACAAATAGAGACAGATAAGACTTATTTAAATTATGAAATCATAGAGTTTAGAGCTGGGGGCAAGTGAAAAGTTCATTTAATTTCAACAGATCAGTGTTTTGAGGCCTATAAAAGCAATCAAAATTATAAGGAAAAGATTAAAAATGACTTAGTTTCTATATTCATATACATAACTTACATCAATGCATAAATATAATCATACAAATTCTTAGTGCCCTAATTTTCTCCTTTTGCTTTCTTTTCACCCTCTCTCTTCCCCTGTCTACATATATCAGGGTCCCCCTCCACCAAATCCCCCTCTCCTAGGTAGTAACCCTTGGCAAGAACCCTATTTTTCTCCGTGACAGATAGATATAGATATAATGTATTTACTTATATTTTTACATATGCGTGATACATACAGCGTTCTCCGATCATGGTTACTTTACAAAAATTAGATAATATATACTTTTTGGATTCTTGCTTTACTCGTTCATTATCTCATGGAGATCTCTCTAAAACATGGTATACTTCCAATTCATTCTTTTAAATTGCTGTGTAACATTTTATGAATGTACCATAATTCAGCTATTTATCTACTAGAGTATGGTAGAGACTTTTATGATCAGCTGTATCCAGTTCTTCTCTCCTTCCAGACACATGAGAAAATTATACTTCCCCTCTCACTTCGGTAAGGCTATATGATAAGTTCTGGCCAATCGATTTTAGGTAGAAGTGATGTACGTTAATTACTTCCATGCCAGAGTATTTGGTTAATAACATGAGACCCTCTGTTACACTCTTCCTCCTGCTGCAGCAATTTGTGATGTTACAAATGATGAACCTCTGTCATCCTAAGGCTGTGAGTGAAAATTACATGGAATAAAGTTCTCTGATTAAGCACATCATGGTCATGTAGTGTGAATAAGTAATAAGACTTTGTGGTGTTAAGCCCCTGTGAGTTTGGGGTTGTTTGTTATTGTTGGCATAATCTGCTCTATCTTAACTGATGTAATGGGATTTCTCTTTGTTTCCAGTTTTATGCACTATGAACAATGCTAGTGTTAGTGCTTTTATTTCTATAGAATAAATTATTAACTTGGAATTCATGGGCCTATGGAGATGTATATTTAAAATTTTAATAGACATTCCCAGACTTCCCTGGTGATCCAGTGGTTTAAGACTCCATGCTTCCACTGCAGGGGGCACAGGTTCAATCCATGGTCGGGGAACTAATAAGATCCCACATGCTGCACAGTGCAGCCAAGAAACAAACAAACAAACAAACAAAACCTTAAAAAACCCAAAGTGATAAGCCTGTAGTGCAGATCCTCTAATTATTCTAATAATTTCCAAATTATTTTTAATTTAAAAATAATTGCTGTGTTATTTGCTTGATGAGGCTGTCTGTAGTTAAAAGAAGCCCATGTCTGAACTATGATTTGTCAAAGGAAAATGCATCAATTTTTTAAATGATTTTCCCAGTATATTGATAGTCATTGGATGACCTAGTCTCAATAGGTAGAAAATTCCTTTTTGTCAACAATATTGTTCATAGTGCCAAATCCTCTCTCAACGTACACTAAGTTAACAACTATTACATTAAAAGTTTTCTAGCTCACATATTAACACATTGAAGGATAAAAACCATATGATAATCTCAATAGAGACAGAAAAAGCTTTTGACAAATTTTAACACCCATCTATGATAAAAATTCTCCAGAAAGTGGGTATAGAGGGAACCTACCTCAACATAATAAAAGCCATATATGACAAACCTGCAGCCAACATCATTCTCAATGGTGACTAACTGGAAGCATTTCCTCTAAGATCAGGAAGAAGACAAGGGTGCCCACTCTCACCACTCTTATTCAACATACTTTTGGAAGTTTTAGCCACTGCAATCAGAGAAGAAAAAGAAATAAAAGGAATCCAAATTGGAAAAGAAGAAGTAAAACTGTCACTGTTTGCAGATGACATGATACTATACATAGAAAATCCTAAAGATGCCACCAGAAAACTACTAGAGCTAAGCAATGAATTCAGCAAAGCAGCAGGATACAAAATTAATGCACAGAAATCTCTTGCATTCCTATACACTAACAATGAAAAATCAGAAAGAGAAATTAAGGAAACACTCCCATTTACCATTGCAACAAAAAGAATAAAATACCTAGGTATAAACCTACCTAAAGAGGCAAAAGACCTGTGTGCAGAAAACTGTAGGACACTGATGAAAGAAATCAAAGACAATACAAACAGATGGAGAGATATACTCTGTTCTTGGATTGGAAGAATCAACATTGTGAAAATGACTATATTACCCAAAGCAATTTACAGATTCAATGAAATCCTTATCAAATTACCAATGGCATTTTTCACAGAACTAGAACAAGAAATTTTATAATTTGTATGGAGACACAAAAGACCTTGAATAGCCAAAGCAATCTTGAGAAAGAGAAATGAAGCTGGAGGAATCAGGCTCCCTGACTTCAGACTATACTACAAAGATATAGTAATCAAGACAGTATGGTACTGGCACAAAAACAGAAATATAGATCAATGGAACAGGATAGAAAGCCCGGAGATAAACCCATGCACATATGGTCACTTTTTCTTTGACAAAAGAGGCAAGAATATACAATGGAGAAAAGAGCCTCCTCAATTAAGTGGTGCTGGGGAAACTGGACAGCTACATGTAAAAGAATGAAATTATAACACCTCCTAACATCATACACAAAAATAAACTCAAAATGGATTAAAGACCTAAAGGTAAGGCCGGACACTATAAAACTCTTAGAGGAAAACATAGGCAGAACACTCTTTGACATAAATCACAGCAAGATCCTTTTTTACCCACCTCCTAGAGTAATGGAAATAAAAACAAGAATAAACAAATGCGACCTAATGAAACTTCAAAGCTTCTGCACAGCAAAGGAAACCATAAACAAGACAAAAAGACAACCCTCAGAATGGGAGAAAATAGTTGCAAATGAAGCAACTGAGAAAGGATTAATCTCCAAAATATACAAGCAGCTCTTGCAGCTCAATATCAAAAAAACAAACAACTCAATCCGAAAATGGGCAGACCTAAATAGACATTTCTCCAAAGAAGACATACAGATTGCCAACAAACACATGAAAAGATGCTCAACATCACTAATCACTAGAGAAATGCAAATCAAATCTACCATGAGGTATCACCTCACACCAGTCAGAATAGCCATCATCAAAAAATCTAGAAACAGTAAATGCTGGAGAGGGTGTGGAGAAAGGGGAACCCTCCTGTACTGCTGGTGGAAATGTAAATTGATACAGCCACTATGGAGAACAGTATGGAGGTTCCTTAAAAAACTAAAAATAGAACTACCATATGACCCAGCAATCCCACTCCTGGGCATATACCCGGAGGAAACCATAATTCCAAAAGATACATGCATCCCAATGTGCACTGCAGCACTATTTACAATAGCCAGGACATGGAAGCAACCTAAATGTCCATCAACACATGAATGGATAAAGAAGATGTGGCACATATATACAATGGAATATTACTCAGCCAAAAAATGGAATGAAATTGAGTTATTTTTAGTGAGGTGGATGGACCTAGAGTCTGTCATACAGAGTGAAGTAAGTCAGAAAGAGAAAAACAAATACCGTATGCTAATGCATATATATGGAATCTAAAGAAAGGTACTGATGAACCTAGTGGCAGGGCAGGAATAAAGATGCAGACGTAGAAAACGGACTTGGGGACACAGTGGGGGAAGGGGAAGCTGGGATGAAGTGAGAGAGTAACATTGACATATATACACTACCAAAAGTAAAATGGATGGCTAGTGGGAAGCAGCTGCATAGCACAGGGAGATCAACTTGATGTTTTGTGATGACCTAGAGGGGTGGGATAGGAAGTGTCGGAGGGAGGCTCACGAGGGAGGGGATATGGGGATATATGTATACATATAGTTGATTCACTTTGTTGTACAGCAGAAACTAACATGACATTTTAAAGCAATTATACTCCAATAAAGATGTGAAAAAAAATAAAAGTTTTCTAGCTCTTTTAATAGTATCTGAGATTTTTGTACAATCTGTTTATTAGCTAAATCGCAAATATAGTTTATTGGATTATCATGTTTAATTAAGTCAAAACTAATTCTTCAGGCCTACCTACCACAGGTGATATGATGTGTATATTAAAAGTATGGCGTTTGTTTGGCTAAGTTTGGAGTCCTTGCTCTGCCATTCAGGTTCTGAATAACTTCTCTGTGGCTCAGTTTTCTGGTGTGTAAAATGGTGATAATTATAAATAGAAAAAAATGAGTTAACAGACATTTTGAAGGGTATCTAGCACAAAGCAAGTGCTAATAATTTTCTCTCATTTTTATTAATAAAATCAATGTTATGAATGCCCATGATAGGTGGGCGTTCAGTGGGTTTTAATGAATTTGACTCACTACATGAAGGTGAATTCAACAGGGACAAGGAAAAAGGAGGACTTGTACTCTAGATGTTCCCTAGCTCTAAACTGGCCCCATGGACTCTCTCCATCCTCAGAAGCCTCCTTCCTGTCCTGGGAGTAGCTGAAATGTCAAGAGAACCCATATTGCCAGGCTGATGCCTGCAATAGCCATTATTATTATGCACCTGCCTATCCCAGGTCCTTTGAAAACAGAAGTTAACTTGGAGGCTGCAGTTCCTACAAATGGACACGTGAGGGCCACCCAAGGCAGCTCTGGTCAGTAATAGGTGGTCACAGTCTATGAAGGACCATGTTGGCATGGAGCATTGGTATTTTGGTGCCAGCTCTACTGATTGAGTGTTCTTTGCCTCGCTAAGGTCTGCATTTGCTTTGTAGGACTCAGGGAATGGTATTTGGTACATGGGAGTCAAGGCAGGCTAGCTGGCAGACCAAACAAGTAGATGAACCCAAGGATGGCCACCTAGCAGTAACCATCTGTGGTGCCCAGGACCCAGAAAGAGGGCATGAGTGTAACATAGTCTGACACTCCAGAAACCTTGTGGCAGAAGGAAGATAATGATGCCTAGGGAGGTGGAAATTTTTGTCTAATGAACTTGATTCCTGCAACCTTGATAAACCTGCTTACTAGTTCCAGTAGCATTTACTAGTTCCAGTAACATTTTTGTAGATTCCTTACAATTTTCTGTATAGATGATCATGTCATCTGTAGATAAACACATTTTTACTTCTTCAATCTCTATGCTTTTTTCCCCTTTTTATCGCCTTGTTACACAGGCTAGTATTTCTAATATAACATTGTATACAAATGGTGAGAGTGGACATCCTTGCCTTCTTCCCAATTATTTCACCTTAAGTATGATGTTAGATATCTTTTATCAGGTTGAAGAAGTTCATTGTATTACTAATTTGCTGGAAATTTTTATCATGAATGAATGCTGATTTTTCTCAAGCTTTTTCTGCATATTTTGAGATGAACATATGGTATTTCATTTTTAGTCTGTTGACATGGTGAATTACATTAATTGATTTTCCAGTGTTAAACCAACTTTGCATTCATGGGATAAACCCCATTTGGTCATGACATATTATCCTTTTTATGTATTATTGGACTTGATTTGCTAAAATTCTTGTGAAGAATTTTTGCATCTTGACATTTTTTGAGAGATGTTGGTCTCTAGTTTTCTTAGTCTGTAATGTTTTTGCCTGGTTTGCCATCAAGGTTATGCTGGCCTTATAACATTAACTGAGGAGTGTTCTCTCAACTTTTGGAAAGACTTTATGTTAACTTGGTATTATATCTTTCTTAAATGTTTGAGAGAATTTACCATTGAAATAATCTGGGAATGAAGTTTTCTTTGAAGTAATATATTTAATTATGAAATAAATTTATTTGATAAATATATGGCTATTTAAAGTCACTATTTCTTCTTGAGCTTCTTGAAATATGTAGTATTTCAATTACTGAGAGAAAGGTGTTGAAATTTTCAACTATAATTATAGATTATTGATTTCTCCTTTTAAGTCTGTCTGTGTTTGTTTCATATACTTTTAAGTTTGTTTTTATGTGCATACACTTTTAGGATTGGTTTTTTGTTCTTGATGACTTCACCCCTTCATCATTGTAATGTGTTCCTTTTTATTCATAGAATATTCATTGCTCTGAAGTTTACTTTGATATTCATATAGCCACTACAGCTTTCTTCTAATTAATGTTTTCATATTTTATCTTTTTCCACTCTTTTGTCTTTATCTGTCTGTATTTCTATATGTAAACTGGGTTACATGTAGACAGAATACTGTCAGTCTTGATTTTTTAATCAAATCTGATCATCTTTGCTTTATAATTTGAATGATTAACCATTTACATATATATCTTTAATTGAAGTATAGTTGATTTACAGTATTTTAATTGAATATTATTGACTTACAATAGTATGCTGTTACAGGTGTACAGCATAGTGATTCAGTTTTTTTGTAGGTTATATTCCATTATAAGTAATTGCAAGCTATTGGATATAATCCCCTGTGCTATACAGTAAATCCTTATTGCTTATCTATTTTACATATAGTAGTTTGTATCTGTTAATCCCATACACGTAATTTGTCCCTCCCTCCCTCCCCTCTCCTCTTTGATAACCATAAGTTTGTTTTCTTTGTCTGTGAGACTGTTTCTGTTTTGTATATAGATTCATTTGTATTATTTTTTAGATTCCACAAGTGATATCATTTTTGTGTTTCTCTGACTTCACTAATATAATATTCTCTAGGTCCATCCATGTTGCTACAAATGGCAATATTTCTTTATTATAGCTGAATAATATTCACTGTATATATATATACCCACACACACAATCGTCTGTTGATGGGCACTTGGGTTGCTTCCATGTCTTGACTATTGTAAATAGTGCTGCTATGAACATTGGGGTGCATGTATCTTTTGAATTAGTTAAACCATTTACGTTTAATATAATTATTGATGCACTTGGGTTTAATTTTACCATCTTGCCATTTATTTTCTATTCCATCCGTTCTTTGTTCCTTGTTTTCTCTGTTTCTACAGGCATACTTTGGAGATATTCAAGGTTCAGTTGCAGAGCACTGCAGTAAATAAGATATCAAAACAAAGTGAGTCACACAAATTTTTTGGTTTCCCAATACATATAAAAGTTATGTTTACATTCTGCTATAGCCTATTAAGTTTGCAATAACATTATGTCTAAAAAATAATGTATACACTTTAATTTAAAAATAATGCTGTTGGAAAAATGGTACTGATAGATTTGCTTGACACCGGGTTGCCACAAACCTTCAATTTGTAAAAAATACACTGTGAAGTGCAATTAAGTGAAGCACAGTAAAATGAGGTAAGCCTGTATTTTCTTTTGGATTATTTTAGTGTTGTCATGATTCCATTTTATTTTCATCATTGGCTTTTTAAAAAGTAACAGACTTTATTTTTTAGAGTAGTTTTAGGTTCACAGTAAAACTGAATGGAGGGCTTCCCTGGTGGCGCAGTGGTTGAGAGTCTGCCTGCCGATGCAGGGGACACGGGTTCGTGCCCTGGTCTGGGAAGATCACACATGCCGCGAAGCGGCTAGGCCCGTGAGCCATGGCTGCTGAGCCTGCGTGTCCGGAGCCTGTGCTCCGCAACGGGAGAGGCCACAACTGTGAGAGGCCTGCGTACCGCAAAAAAAAAAAACAAACTGAATGGAAAATACAGAGATTTCCCATATGCACATGGTCCCACGCATGCTTAATCTCCCCCTCAGTTAACATCCTGTATCATAGTGGTACATTTGTTACAACTGATGAAGCTTTATCAATTCATTATTGCCATTCAAAGTTCATAGTTTACTTTAGGGTTTACTCTTGGTGTTCTACATTCTATGGGTTTTGACAAATGTATAATGACATGTACCCAACATTATCATATCGTACAGAATATTATCACTACCCTACAAATCCTCTGTGCTTTGCCCATTCATCCCTCCCTCCCCCAACCCCTGGTAACCACTGTTCTTTTTAATGTCTCCATAGTTTTGCCTTTTCCAGAATGTCATTTAGTTGGAATCATACAGTACGTAGCCTTTTCAGATTGCCTTCTTTCACTTAGTAATATGCATTTAAGGCTCCTCCATAACTTTTCATGGCTTGGTAGATCATTTCTTTTTAGTGCTGAATAATTTTCCATTGTCTGAATGTACCACGATTTGTTTATCCTTTCACCTCTTGAAGGCCATCTTGGTTGCTTCCAAGTTTTGGCAATCATGGATTAAGCTTCTATAAACATCCATGTGGAAATTTCTGTATGGACACAAGCTTTTAACTCCTTTGGGTTAATACCAATGAGCATGATTGCTGGATCTTATGATAAGAGTCGTGTAGTTTTGTAATAAACTGCCAATCTATCTTCTAAAGTGGCTGTATCATTTTGTATTCACACCAGCAATTAATGAGAGCTCCTGTTGCTCCACATTCTTGCCAGCATTTGGTATTGTCAGTGTTCTGGATTTTGGCCATTCTAATAGGTGTGTAGTGGTATCTTTTTTTTAAATTTGCGATTCCCTGGTGACATATGATGTGGAACATCTTTTCATATGCTGATTTGCCATCTATATGTCTTCTCTGGTGAGATGTCTGCTCAAGTCTTTTGTCCATTTTTAAATCAGGTTGTTAGTTTTCTTATCATTGAGTTTTAATATTCTTTGACTATTTCAGATAACAATGGTTTATCTGATATATCTTTTGTAAATATTTTCTCCCAGCCTGTGTCTTCTCATTCTTTTGACCTATTGCCTTTTTAGCTATATTTTATTTTTTGGTGGTTGCTCTAGGATTTTCAATATACATCTTTAACTTTTCATAGTTTACCTTCTAATAATATTATAGCACTTTACATATGGTATAAAAACCTTACAGAGGGCTTCCCTGGTGGCACAGTGGTTGAGAGTTCACCTGCCAATGCAGGGGACGCGGGTTCCTGCCCCAGTCTGGGAAGATCCCACATGCCGCGGAGCGGCTAGGCCCATGAACCATGGCTGCTGAGCCTGCGCGTCTGGAGCCTGTGCTCTGCAACGGGAGAGGCCACAACAGTGGGAGGCCCGTGTACCGCAAAAAACAAAACAAAACAAAACAAAAAAATACCTTACAGAAATACATTTCCATTCCCCATTCCTGTCCTTTATTCTGTTCTTGACATACAATATACTTCTACATGTATTACAAACACCACAATGTATTGTTAATATGTTTGCATTAAGCTGTCAGTTGTCTTTTTTAAAGTTATTTTGTGAAATTCACATAATAAAAATAAACATTTCAAAATGAACAGTTCTGTGGCATTTAATACATTCACAGTGTTGTGCAAGCACTACCTTTATCTAGTTCAAAATAATTTCATCACCCCAAAAGGATACCCTTTACCCTCTAAGTTGTTATTCCCCATTTTCTACTCCCCCAGCTCCTGGTAACCACCAGTCTGCTATCTGTCTCTATGAATTCACCTGTGTATTTCAAATAAGTAGAATCATACAATACGTGATTTTTTGTGTCTAGCTTCTTTCACTTCAATTGTTTTTTTACACATGCGTAGTGAAGGAAGTTAACTATATTATTAGTTTATTATTCCTTAGCTACCACAGATTAATTTGCTAATGATCTTTTATTGATTTTCGCATATAACAATACTGTGTTATTGTGAGTACAGTTAATACTGCTCATATTATTTAGCCAGAGAAATAATATCTAATTACCAAGAGGTTATATAAAGTAACAAAAATAGAGTGAAAGATATTATACTAAGGGTTAGAAAAATAAGTTTTGATATATAGGAAAAAAACCTTGGTATTGATCTGACTTTATAACACTATAAATTTTATTACAGAAAATGTTAGCAATTCCTATTAA
Organism: Monodon monoceros; assembly: GCF_005190385.1. Lineage (NCBI taxonomy): Eukaryota > Metazoa > Chordata > Mammalia > Artiodactyla > Monodontidae > Monodon > Monodon monoceros. The sequence continues at coordinate 80,346,730 of NW_021703774.1, read as the reverse complement.
CATTTATATATGACCTTAATTTTAAAAATGTTTTGAAATGGATGGGACAAGCTTGCATAAATTCATATAAATCTGTCATATTACGGGCTTTAACTGGTTACCAAAAGAAAGCAGCAAATTGACATATTTTTTATACATATTAAATCAAAATTGTCTCTTCGGAGCTTCAAGATAATAAAATTATCAATACGCCCATTAGGTCCAGCTCTTCTTGCTCTCAGTTATCTGTATTGTTTAAGAAAAGAGGATTAAAAGGAGTTTAATAAACAAATAGATTTTGTTTCAAATTGCAGACTATTGCAATTTGATCCTTATAGATAACTCAGAGTTCAGATGAATAAACTGATGTTTAAAAAAATATCTGTTGCATAGGATTTTAGAATTTTATGGAACTAGAGCATGTTGCAAGCTAGAAAAGTACACTCTTTGAGGAGGGGAAAGTATTAGTAAATCTGATCCATATTCCAATGTCGTTCCTCTGCTTAGTTAATTGAAGATTGTGGATGGCTCTTTTTACCTTTGAAAGTGAGTTAAAATTTTAATGTCATGAAAAGGATATTAGGAAACTTGGATTTTAGCCTGGCTTTTACTGTAACTATCTATAGAACATTGAAGCAGTTAATAACCTCTCTATGTATTGAATTATACACTCTGAGATTAGCTCTATATGTTCACTTATTTATGTGTTCAATAAATATTTATTTAACATATAGTATATACAGTAGGCTGGTTTGAAGTCTGAGGATATAGTGATGACAGATGAGCCCCTCCATTTATGGTGTTTACATTCTCTTTGGAAAGGGAGAAACAGAGAAAAGTGTGTAAACAAATGATACAATATCAGAAAGTTATAAATGCTATGAAGAAAGTACGAGATAGTGGGGTAAAAAGTGATGGGGGCAGTGTGAGACACTAGGTTTGGTTGTCAAGGAAGACTTTTCTGAGGAAATAATTTTTAAGCTGAGATAATGAGGAAGCCGTTTGGAGATATGGTGAAAGAGCTCTTCATAATGAACAAACAGCAAATGCAAAGCCCTGCTGCAAGAAAAGTTTAGAATGTTCAAAAGAACATAGTAAAAGGAAGAGTGAAAGAGTGGTACAACCTGAATCCAGATAAGGCACAGGTCGTTTCTATCTACTGGATTTTTAAAAACAGCTTTGTTGGGGGTATGATTGGCATACAATTAACTGCATGTATTAGTTTCCTAGGGCTGTTATAAAATAGTACCACAACTGAATGGCTTAAACATCAGAAATGTATTGTCTCACAGTTATAGAGGCGAGAAGTCCAAGATAAGATATTGGTAGGGTAGGGTCATGCTACTCTGAGAGTGCTGGGAAAGGATCTGTTGTAGGCCTGTCTCCTAGTTTCTGCTAGTTCCTTGTGGCAAGGAACTCCAATCGTCACATGGCATTCTCCCTGCTCATGTGTCTGTATCCAAATTTCCCCTTTTTATAAGGATACCAATCATATTGTTTTAGGGGCCTAACCTACTCCATCTTAACTAATTTCATCTGCAATGCCCTATCTCCCAAATAAGATTACATTCTGAGTTACTTGGGGTTGGGACTTCAACGTATGAATTTTGGGGGTACTCAGTTCAAACCATAACTGTGCATATGTTTAAAGAGTATAATTTGATAGGTTTTGATATATGTATATCCTATGAAATCATCACAATCAAGATAATGAACATATTCATCACCCCTAAAAATTTCCTCTGCCCCTTTGTAATCCTTATCTCCTGCTCTTCCTCGCATTTCCCCATCCCCAGTTAGTCACTAATTGGCTTTTGCTCTAATGATTAACTTGTATTTTCTAGAATTTTATATAAACAGAATCATATGGCATGTACATTTTTTGGTCTGGCTTTTTCACATAGAATAATTATTTTTATTGAGGTAACATTGGTTTATAACATTGTGTGTTTCATGTGCACAACATTATGATTCGGCTTCTGAATACACAACAGCGTGCTCACCACCAAGAGTCTAGTTTCTATCTGTCACCGTGCAGCTGACCCCCTTTACCCATTTTGCCCTGCCTCCAATCCTCTTTCTCCTCTGGTAGCCACCAATCTGTGCTCTGAATCTATGTGTTTGTTTGTTTTGTTTTGTTTATTTTGATTTTTAAAAGTATTCCACATATGATTGAAATCATATGTTATTTGTCTTTCTCCACCTGACTTATTTCACTTAGCATAATACCCTCAAGGTACATCCATGTTATTGCAAATGGCAAGATTTCATCTTTTTATGACTGAGTAGTATTCCATTTTATATATATACCACATCTTCTTTATTTATTCATCCATTGATGGACACTTAGGTTATTTCCATATCCTACCTTTTGTGAATAATGCTGCCATGAACATAGGGGTGCATATATCTTTTTGAATTAGCATTTTCGTACTCTTCAGACAAATACCTAGGAATAAAATAGATGGATCATATAGTTTTATTCTTAATTTTTTGAGGAATCACCATATTGTTTTTCATAGTGACTGCACCAATTTACCTTTCTACTAAGTGTATGACAGTTCTGTTTTCTCCACATACTCTCCAACACTTGTTATTTTTTTCTCTTTTTGATAATAACCATTCTGATGGGTGTGAGATGATATCTCATAGTGGTTTTGATTTGCATTTACCTATTAATTAGTGTTGCTGAGCATCTTTTCATGTGTCTGTTGGCCATCTGTATGGAAAAATGTCTATTCAGGTTCTCTGCTTATATTTTAATTGAGGTGGGGTTTTTTTGATGTTGAGTTGTATGAGTTCTTTATATTTTTTGGATATTAACCCCTTATCGGATATATGATTTACAAATATCTTCTCCCATTTGGTAGGTTGTCTTTTAGTTTTGTTGATGGTTTCCTTTTCTGTGAAGAAGCTTTTTAGTTTGACGTAGTCCTGTTTGTTTATTTTTGCTTTTGTTTTTCTTGCCTGAGGAGACATATCCAGAAAGATATAGCTAAGACCAATGTCAAAGAATATGCTGCCTATGTTTTCTTCTAGGACTTTTATGGTTTCAGGTCTTACATCCAAGTCTTTAATCCATTTTGAATTAATTTTTGTGTACGGTGTAAGATAATGGTCTAGTTTCATTCTTTTGCATGTGGCTGTCTAGTTTTCCGAACACCATTTATTGAAGAGACTGTCCTTTCTTCATTGTATGTCCTGCACTTTTGTTTGTTGGGGCGTTTTGGATTACTGATTCCATCTCCTTACTAGTGATTGGTCTCTTCAGATTTTCTATTTCTTTATAATTCAGTGTTGTTAGGTTGTATGTTTCTATGGGAATTTCCCATTTTGTCTAGGATGTTTAGTTCTTTGGCCTATAATTGTTCATGGTAATCTCTTATGTTCTTTTGTATTTCTGTGATATCAATTGTAATATCTCCTCTTTTCTGATTTTATTTATTTAAGTTTTCTTTTTTCTTGGTTAGTCTAGCTAAGGGTTTGACAATTTTGTTTATCTTTTCAAAAATTGAGCTCTTATTTTCATCGGACTTTTCTATTGCATTTTAGTCTCTATTTCTTTTATTTCTGCTCTGATCTTTGTTATGTACTTCCTTCTACTAACTTTGAGGTTAGTTTGTTTTTCTTTTTCTAGTTCCTTGTGGTATAAAGTTATGTTGCTTATTTGATATCTTTCTTGTTTCTTAAAGTAGGCATTTATTGCTATGAACCTCCCTCTTGGCACTGCTTTTGCTGCATCATATAATTTGGTATGTTGTATTTCCAGTTCCATTTGTCTCAAGGTAATTTTTTAATTTCTCTCTTGATTTCTTCTTTGACCAATTGGTTATTCAGTAGCATGTTTTTAATCTACACATATTTGTGAGTTTTACAGTTTTCTTCTTGTAATTGATTTCTAGCTTCATACCATTTTGGTTGGAAAAGGTGCTTTATATGATTTCAGTCTTCTTAAATTTATTAAGACTTATTTTGTGACCTAACATATGATTTATCCTGGATAATGTTCCATGTGTGGTTGCATTGGATAAAATAGCCACCTTTCGTAGTCTGTAATGAGTGGCTTCATGTAGGAGATGGATTTATTGTTCAACCCTGCCCTAGCTTTTGGTTGTCTCTCAAACCTTTTTGAGTGTCCAAGCAGCTTAATTTATTCTTAGTTGCTCCTAGTAGTTGGGGGCTGGGGGGTGCAAAGACCTGTCATGTCCCAAGCAGGAACATCTCACACAGCACCTAGATTCAGGCTAGTTGGAAGCCAGACCCTCAAGCAGCAGTTTTTAAAGTATGCAAATATAATAACAATTGTTTTAAAATTTTGATGTTTATGTATAGAAATACAACCAATTTTTGTATATTAATCTTGCTGAACTCTATTAGTTTATTAAGTTCTATTAGTTTTTTTAGATTCAATAAGGTTTTATATATAGTCATGTTTTTTGTGACTAAAAATGTTACTCCTTCCTTTCCAGTCTCAATGCCTTTTTGTGTTTCTTACCTTACCCCCAGTGCAGTGTTAAATAGAAGATGTGGGAACAGACATTCTTGCCTTTTTCACTGTCTTCAGGGTGAAGCATTCTATCTTTTGATATTAAGTATGATGTTAGTCATAGTTTTTTTGTTGATGCCTTTTATTAAGTTAAGTAAGTTTCCTTCTATCCCCAGTTTGCTGATAATTTTGTCAGGAATAGAGTTTGGATTTTGCCAAACGTTTTTTGTGTGTGTGCCTTTATTGAGATGATCATATAGTTTTTATTGTTTAGTCTTCTAGTATAGTGTATTTTTTTCTGTGCCCCTTGCCTTCAGGGGTACAGTTACACATAAATTCGGAATCTCAAAGTTGTTCCACAACTCAGTCATTTAGTGTTCATTTTTTTCAGTCCTTTTACCTCTGTAATTTATTTAGAATAGTTTGTATTGCTATGTATTTAACTTTACTAATCTTTTTCACTGTAATGCTTTATCTGCTATCAACCTACTTCAGTGTATTCTCATCAGAAACAATGTTGTTTTTATCTTTAGAAGTTCAATTTGGACATTTTATATCTCCATGTCTATACATGTTTAGTTTTTCCTCTAACTACTTGAATATATGAAATTTAGTTATAATACCTTTTTCCAACTTTATTTATTAAGGAGTAATTGACAAATATAATTGTATATGTTAAAAGTATACAACGTGATGATTTGATATACATATACATTGTGGAATAATTACCAAGATCAAGATAATTAATATATCTATCATCTAATACAGTTAGCTCTTTTTTTGTCTGTCATGAGAATGCTTAGTATCTACTCACAGAAACTTTCAAGTTTACAATACCCTATTATTAACTATAGTCATCATGACACACATTAGAACCTTGGAATTTATTCTTCTTGTAATTGAAAGTTTATATCCTTTGCCCTACATATCCTTATTTTCCCCTAACCCCAGCTCCTGGAAATAAACATTTTATTCTCTGTTTCTATGAAATCAGCTTTTTTTTTTCTATTTGGCTTCCATATATAAGTGATACCGTACAGTATTTGTCTTTGGCTTATTTCACTTAGTACATCCTTTAGGTTTATCCATATTGCTGCAGAAGGAAGAATTTTCTTCTATTTTATGCCTGAATAATAATATTCCAGTGTGTGTATGAGTGTGTGTGTGTGTGTGTGTGTGTGTGCATGTAAGACATCTTCTTTATCCATTCATCTGTTGATAAGCACTTAGTTTGTATCCATGTCTTGGTTATATGAATAATGTTGCCATGAACATGGGAGTACAGATGCCTCTTTGAGATTCTGATTTCATTTCCTTTGGATATATAACCAGGAGTAGGATTACTGGCTTATATGGTAGTTCTAATTTTATTTTTTTGAGGAACTGCCATACTGTTTTCCATAATGCTTGTACCAATTTACATTCCCACAAAAGTGTATAAGGGTTCCATTCTCTTCATCCTTGCCAACATTTTTCATCTCTTGACTTTTGGATAATAACTTTTCTTACAACTATGAGGTGATATGTTATTGTGGTTTTGATTTGCATTTTCCTAGTGATTCCTGATGTTTAGTACCTTTTTGTGTACTTACTGGTGATATGTTATTGTGGTTTTGATTTGCATTTTCCTAGTGATTCCTGATGTTTAGCACCTTTTTGTGTACTTACTGGCCATCTGTAAGTCATCTTTGGAAAAATGTCTATTCAGATCATATTTCCATTCTTAAGTTGGATTATTTGGTTTTTTGCTATTGAACTATAAGAGTTCTTTTATTTTATTTTTTACCATTTTCCCCCAGCTTGAAGTACAAATGATAAAAAATTATATATATTTAAGCTGTACAACATGATTTTTGAAGCAGTACAATGTGATGATTTAATATACGTATAAATTGTGAAATGATTACCACAGTCAAGTTAATTAGCACATCCACCACCTTACATAGTTATCATTTGTGTGTGTGTGTGGTAAGAACACTAAAATTTACTCTTGTAGCAAATTTCAAGTCTATAATACAGTATAATTAACTGGATTAATTATTATTAACTATACTGTACATTAGATTCCCCAGGACTTATTCACCTTATAACAAAAATCTTGTACTCTTTGACCAACATCTCCCAATTTTCCCCAACTCTTAGTACCTGGAAACCACCATTCTACTCTCTGCTTCTATGAGTTTGACTTTAAAATTTTATTATTTATTATTATTATTTTTTAATTGAAGTATACATGATTTACAATATTGTATTACATTCAGGTGTACAACATGGTGATTCAATATTTTTATAGATTATACTCCATTTAAAGTTATTACAAAAAATGACTATATTTCCCTGTGCTGTACAACATATCCTTGCTTCTTACTTATTTTATACATAGTAGTTTGTGTCTCTTAATCCCATACCATTATATCATCCCTCTGCTCTTCCCTCTCTGTACCGGTAACCACTAGCTTGTTCTCTATATCTGTGAGTTTATTTCTGTTTTTGTTGTATACATTTGTTTATATTATTTTTTAGATTCTACATATAAATGCTAACAGAGTTTTGTCTTTCTCTGTCTCACTTATTTCACTAAGGATAATACTCTCTAGGTTCATCCACATTATTGCAAATGGCAGAATTTCATTCTTTTTTATGGCTGAGTAATATTCCATTGTATATATACTACATCTTCTTTTTACATTCATCTCTTGATGGGCACTTAGGCTGTTTCCATATCTTGGCTATTGTAAATAATGCTGCTATGAACATTGAGGTGCATGTATTTTTTTGAAATAGTGTTTTCATTTTCTTTGGATATATACCCATCAGTGGAATTGCTGGATCATATGGTAGTTTTATAAGGAAGCTCCATACCGTTTTCCATAATGGCTGTACCAATTTACAACCCCACCAACAGTGTACTAGGGTTCCCTTTTCTCTACAACCCTGCCAACATTTTTTATTTGTAGACTTTGATGATAGCCATTTTGATAGGTATATTGTGATATCTCATTGTGGGTTTGATTTGCATTTCTCTGATGAGTAATTATGTTAAGCATTTCTCCATGTCCTGTTAGCTATCTGAATGTCTTCTTTGGAAAAATATCTATTCAGATGTTCTACCCATTTTTAAATTGGGTTGTTTGGTTTTTTTGATATTGAGTTGTATGAATTTTTAAATAAATTTCGGGTATCATCCCTTATGGGTCATATCATTTGTAAATATTTTCTCCCATTCAGTAAGTTATCTTTTTGTTTTGCTGATGGTTTCCTATGCTGCAGAAAATCTTTTAAGTTTAATTAAGTTCCATTTGTTTATTTTTGCTTTTATTTCTTTTGCTTTTGGAGGCACATCAAAAAAAAAATATTGCCATGATGTCAAAGAGTGTTCTACCTATGTTTTCTTCCAGGAGTTGTATGATTTCAGGTCTTACATTTAGCTCTTTAATCCATTTTGAGTTTATTTTTTTTGTATGATGTGAGGAAATGTTTTCATCTCATTCTTTTACCTGTACCTCTCCAGTTATCCCAGCATCACTTATTGAAGAGAATGTGTTTTCTCCATTGTATATTCTTGTCTCCTTTGTTGTAGATTAATTGACCATGTGTGTAGGTTTGTTTCTGGGCTTTCTATTCTGTTCCACTGATCTATATGTCTGTTTCTGTGCCAGTACCATACTGCTTTTTATGACTGTAACTTTGCAGTATAGTTTCAAATCAGGGGACGTTTTTAGTTTGATGTAGTCCCACTAATTTCTTTTAGCTTCTGTTGACTGTGCTTTTGGAGTTATATCCAAAAGACCATTGCCAAGACACAAATCAAGGAGATTTTCCTGTATGTTTTCTTCTAGGAACTTTATGGTTTCAGGTCTTATGTTTAAGCTTTAATCCATTCTGAGTTAATTGTGAGTGGTATAAGATAGGGGTCCAGGGCTTCGCTGGTGGCACAGTGTTTGAGAGTCTGCCTGCCAATGCAGGGGACACGGGTTCATGCCCCGGTCCAGGAAGATCCCACATGCCACGGAGCGGCTGGGCCCGTGAGCCAATGCTGCTGAGCCTGCGCGTCTGGAGCCTGTGCTCCACAACAGGAGAGGCCACAACAGTGAGAGGCCCGTGTATCGCAGAAAAAAAAAAAAAAAAAGATAGGGGTCCAGTTTCATTTCTTCACATGTAACTGTCCACTTTTCCCAACACCATTTACTGAAGAGGCTGCCTTTTCTCCATTGTATATTTTTGCCTCTTTTGTTGTAGATTAATTGACCGTAAGTGCATCAGTTTATTTTGGGGTTCTCTGTTCTGTTCCATTGATCTGTGTATCTGTTTTTGTGCCAATACCATACTGTTTTTATGACTACAGCTTTGCAAAGTAGTTTGAAATCAGGGAACATGATGCCTTTGTTCTTCTTTCTCAAGATTGTTTTAGCTATTCAGGGTCCTTTGTGGTTCCATACAGTTTTAGGATTATTTCTATTTTTGTGGAAAATGCCATTGGAATTTTGATAGAATTTGCATTGAATCTGTAGATTGCTTTGGGTATTATAGACATTTTAACAATATTAATTCTTCCAGTCCATCAACACAGCATATCTTTCCATTTATTTGTGACTTCCTCAATTTATTTCATCAGTGTTTTTATAGTTTGCAGTGTACAGGTCTTTCACCTCATTAGTTAAATTTTTCCTAAGTATTTTATTGTTTTTGATGCTATTTTAAATGGGTTTGGTTTGTTAACTTCTCTTTCTGTTAGTTCATTGTTAATGTATAGAAATGTGACTCACTTTTGCATGTTGATTTTGTATCCTGCAACTTTACTGAATTCATTTATTAGGTCTAACATTTTTTTTTTTTGGTTGTGTCTTTAAGGGTTTTGTGTATAAGATTATGTAATCTGCAGAGATCACTTTACTTCTTCTTTTGCAATTTGGATGCCTTTATTTCTTTTTTTCCCTAATTGCTGTGAGTAGGACTTCCCTTACTATGTTGAATTAAGGAAAGTGGCAGTAGTGAGCCTGCATGTCTTGTTTTCATCTTGGAGGAGAAGATTTTTAACTTTTCACCACTGAGTATGGTGTTTGCTGTGGACTTATCATATATGGCCTTTATTATGTTGAGGTACCTTCCTTCTATACCTTACTTGTTGAGATTTTTTATCATGAAATGACATCGAATTTTGTTGACTATATTTTCTATTTCTATTGAGATGATCATATGCTTTTTATTATTCATTTTGTTAATGTGGTGTATTGCATTGATTTATTTGCTCATGTTGAACTATCCTTGCATCCCAGGGATAAATTATGCTTGATCGTGGTACATGATCCTTTTAATCTGTTGTTGAATTTGGTTTGCTAACATTTGTTTAAAATTTTTGAATCTATGTTCATTTAAGTGTTTAGCCTATAGTTTTCTTGTCTTTTTTTTAGTTTTATAAAAATCTTCATTGAGATATAATTAACAATTAATGGCACATATTTAAAGTATTCAATTTAATAAGTTTTAAAACCATCATGATATCAAAATAATGAACATGTCCATATCCACCAAAATTTTGCTCATATTCTTCATAATCTCATCCTCTGTCTCTCCCCTTGTCCCCAGGAAACCACTGATGTACTTCACGTACCATAGGTTAGTTTGAATTTCATAGCATTTTACACTAATGGAGTCATAAGCATGCACTCTTTTTTGCTTGGCTTCTTTACCCAGAATAATTATTTTATTTTGAGTTTCATCCATGTCTAACATCAATAGTTCATTCATTGTTATTACTGAGTAGTATTCTATTATATGGTTATACCACAGTTTGTTTACTCATTCACTTGTTGATGGACATTTGGGTTGTTTCCAGGGTTTGGATACTACAAGTAAAGCTGCTAAAACATCTGTATACAAGTTTTTGTGTTGGCATACACTTTTATTTTGCTTGGAAAAAGAGCTAGCAATGGAATGGGTAGGTCACATGGTATGTTTATGTTTAACTTTTTAAGAGACTTCAAAATATTTTCAAAAGTGGTCACCATTTTACATTCCCATCAACAATGTATAAGAGTTCTAGTCTTCCACATCTTCAGTAGCACTTCGTATGTTCGGTCTTTTTAATTAAGCCATTCTAATGGAGGCATAGTAGTATCCCATTGTTTTTGTTATTTAAATTTTTTATTGAAATATAGTTGATTTACAATGTTGTGTTAGTTTCAGTTGTACAGCAAAGTGATTCAGTTGGGGCTTCCCTGGTGGCGCAGTGGTTGAGAGTCTGCCTGCCAATTCAGGGGACACGGGTTTGTGCCCCGGTCCTGGAAGATCCCACGTGCCGCGGAGCGGCTGCGCCTGTGAGCCATGGCCGCTGAGCCTGCGCATCCGGAGCCTGTGCTCTGCAGCGGGAGAGGCCACAACAGTGACAGGCCTGCGTACCGCAAAAAAAAAAAAAAAAGCGATTCAGTTGTACATATACATATATCCACTCTAATTTAGATTCTATTCCCATATATGTCATTACAGAGTATTGAGTAGAGTTTCCTGTGCTATACAGTAGGTTCTTATTAGTTATCTATTTTATATACAGTAGTGTGTACATGTCAATCCCAATCTCCCAATTTATCCGTCTCCCCCCTTTCCCCCCTTGGTAACCATAAGTTTGTTTTCTACATCTGTGACTCTATTTCTGTTTTGTAAATAGGTTCATTTGTACCATTTTTTTAGATTCCACATATAAGCGATAGCATATGATATTTGTCTTTCTCTGTCTGACAACTTCACTCAGTATGACAATCTCTAGGTCCATCCATGTTGCTGCAAATGGCATTATTTCGTTCTTTTTTTTTTCTTTTAAAGATGTTGAATTGTTTATATTTTCTCAGCTTTGGAACTCTATAACAAAAGCTATAACATTTAAATTTAATTCAATAAGTGAATTTGTAATTAGTGTTAAATAAACTACTATGCTCTAAAACTTAACATACTAAATGTGGTCATTTGAGAACAAACCACAATATGCATAATGCATTTTAATATTTCTAAATTAAAAAGAGACTTGAGATGGGTAAAAAAGAAATAGTACTACCATATTTACATTTTCCTGACTGTTCATATTTAATTATTCCTCCAAATTAATAGGTCCATCTTAACTCCATGTGAATTTCAGCATAAGTTGCACTATTTAGCTACTAATGGGGAATATTAGACCATTAGAACTTGGATTAGCTTTATCCTATTGGTGATGGTATTCTCCTGATTGCTTCTTGGTATTGTAACAGAGTAAATTCTTTGTAATTAATTTTTGTTTTTGTTTTGTTTTGTTTTGTTTTTTGCGGTACGCGGGCCTCTCACTGTTGTGGCCTCTCCTGCTGTGGAGCACAGGCTCCGGATGCGCAGGCTCAGCGGCCATGGCTCACGGGCCCAGCAGCTCCGCGGCATGTGGGATCTTCCCGGACCAGGGCACGAACCCGTGTCCCCTGCATCGGCAGGCAGACTCTCAACCACTGCGCCACCAGCGAAGCCCTGTAATTAATTTTTATTGGAGTATAGTTGCTTTACAATGTTGTGTTAGTTTCTACTGTACAGCAAAATGAATCAGCTATACATATACGTATATGTATATGTATATACATACATATGTATATACATATTTTTTATATATGTATATATAAAAATCCCTCTTTTTTGGATTTCCTTCCCATTTAGGTCACCACAGTGCGTTAAGTAGAGTTCCCTGTGCTATACAGTATGTTCTCATTAGTTGTCTATTTTATACATAGTATCAATAGTGTATATGTGTCAATCCCAATCTCCCAATTCCTCCCATCTCCCCCTTCCCCCCTTGGTATCCATACGTTTGTTCTCTACGTCTGTGTCTCTATTTCTGCTTTGCAAATAAGATCATCTATACCATTTTTCTAGATTCCACATATATGCATTAATATATAATATTTGATATAAGTCTTTTTGACTTATTTCACTCTGTATGACACTCTCTACATCCATCCACGGCTCTACAAATGACCCAATTTTGTTCCTTTTTATGGCTAATATTCCACTGTATATATGTACCACATCTTCCTTATCCATTCCTCCATTGATGGACATTTAGGTTGCTTCCATGTAGCATTATTTACAGTAGCTAGTTTTCTTGTCTTTAGTGTCCTTTTATGGCTTAATAGCAGTGTAATGCTGGCCTCATAAAATGAATTTTGAAGTTTTCTTTCTTCTTCAATTGAGAAGAATTTGAAAAGGATTGGTATTCATTCTTTTTAAAATGGAATTCACCAGCAAAGCCATCTGGTCCTAGGCTTTTACTTTTGGGGGATTTTTGATTAATGATTCAATCTCCTTACTCATTATTGATCTGTTCAGATTTTCTATTACTACATGATTCAATCTTGGTAGCTTGTAAGTTTCTAGGAATTTATCCATTTCTTCTAGGTTATCTAATTTGTTGGTATGTAATTATTTATAGTCTCTTATGGTACTTTGTATTTCTGTTGTCAGTTGTAATGTCCCTTTTTTCCTTTATAGTTTTATTTGAGTTATCTCCCTTTTTTTCTTTGTGAGTCTAATTAAAAGTTTGTCATTTTGTTTATGTTTTCGAAAATACCCAACCCAGTTTCATTGGTTTCTATAGTCTGTCTAGTCTCAATTTCATTTATTTCTGCTCTAATCTTTATTATTTTCTTCCTTCTGCTAACTTTGGGCTTAGTTTATTCTCCTTTTTATAATTCCTTGAGGCATAATTGTAGGTTGTCTATGATACCTTTCTTTTTTCTTAATGTAGTCATTTGTAACTCTAAACTTTCCTCTTAGAACTGGTTTTACTACACCCCATAAGTTTTAGTAGATTGTGTTTCTATTTTCATTTGTTTCAAGACATTTTCTCATTTCTTCTTTGACTCATTGGTAGTTCAGGAGTATATTGTTTTAATTTCCACATATTTGTAAATTTTCCAGTTTTCCTATTATTGATTTGTATTTTCATACTGTTGTTGTCAGAAAAGTTGCTAGATATAATTTCAGTCTTCTTAAATTTGTTAAGACTTGTTTTGTGACCTAACATATGATCTATCCTAGAGAATGTTCTATGTGTGCCTAAGAAGAATGTACATTCTGCTGCCATTGGAATTAATGTTGCATATATGTCTGTTAGGTCTGTGTGGCCTAAAGCATATTTCAAGTCTACTATTTTTGTGTTGATTTTCTGTCTGGGTGATCTATCCGTTATTGAAAGTGGGGTATTTAAGTCCCCTATTGTTATTGCATTGCTGTTAATTTCTGCCTTCACATCTGTTAATCATTGTTTAATATATTTAAGTGCTCCAATATTGAATACATATATATTTATAATTGTTATAGCCTTTTGATGAATTGACCCCTTTATCATTATTTAATGGCCTTCTTTGTCTCTTGTTACAGCTTTTGATTTAAAGTCTATTTTGTATGGTATAAGTATAGCTGTCCCTGCTCTCTTTTGGTTTCCATTTGCATGGGGTATCTTTTTCCATCCTTCAGTTTGGGCCTATGAGTATCCTTAAAGCTTAAGTGAGTCTCTTATAGGCATATTATTGAGACTTTCTTTTTAATCCATTCAGCCACTCTATGTGTCTTTTGGAGAATTTAAACCATTTACATTTAGAGTAATTATTGATATTTAAGAATTTACTATTATCATTTTGTTAATTGTTTTCTGACAGTTTTGTAGTTCTTTTTTTCTTTCTTCCTCTCTTGCCATCTTTGTGAATTGCTGACTTTTTGTAGTTGTATGCTTTGATTCTTTTCTATTTCTCATTTGTGTATCAATTATAGGTTTTCCTTTGTGATTACTGTGAGGCTTATATAAACATCTCATATTTATGTCTATTTTTAAGCTGATAACTTAATTTGCATAAATGTTCTACACATTTATTTGCCCCCCAACTTTATGTTGTTGGTGCCCCAATTTACATCTTTTTATATCATGTATTCATTAACAAAATATTGTAGCTATGGTTATTTTCAACAGACCTGTCTTTTAACTCATATCTGAGAGTTCAATATGATTACATAGTCTTCAGCCCCAGGGGTTCTGTTTGGTTCTTTATTTTTTATGATTTCTATCTCATTGTTAAAGTTCTTATTTTTTCATATATTGTGTTCCTGAGTTCATTGAGTTGTCTGTCTACGTTCCCTTGAATCTTCCTGAGCTTCTTTAAAATAATCATTTTGAATTCTTTCTCAGGTAACTCACAAATTTCCGTTCTTTGGCATCAGTTACTGGAAAATTATTGTGTTCATTTGGTAATGTCATGTTCTGATCTCTTTTGTCTACTAATTCTATTATATATGTCATTTCTGGGTGAGTTTCAATTGATTAATTTTTTCTTCATCATGAGTTGTATTTTCTTGCTTCTTTGCATGTCTAGTAATTTGTTCATTGAATGCCACATATTGTAGATTTTACCTTTTTGCGTACCAGATATTGTTGTATTCTTTTTTTGAATTGAAGTATAGTTGATTTACAATATTATATTAGTTTCAGGTATACAACATAGTGATTCAATATTTTAATAGATTATACTCCATTTAAAGTTCTTAAATATTGACTATATTCCCTGTGCTGTACAATATATCCTGGTAACTTATTTATTTTATTGTAGTAGTTTGTACCTCTTAATCTCCTTCTCCTATCTTGCCTCTTCCCCCCTTCCCTAACTGGTAACTACTACTTTGTTCTCCACAGTTATTTTTGTATTTCTATAAATATTATTCAGCTTTCTTATTTGACTCAGTTCTGTTATTGGTAAACAGTTGATCCTTTGGGATCTTGCTTTTAAGTTTTGCTAGGCAGAGTCAGAATAGCATTTAGCCTGGGGCTAATTTTTCCCCACAAATGAGGCAAAATCTTTGTAAGTATATGACTCAATTTCCCATGAATCAGGAGAGTTTTCACTGTTGCTGGTTGGAGCATGTGCTATTCCTATATCTGTGTGAGTCCCAGGACTGTCCTTTTAAACATTTCAGAAATTTATTTTCTCAGCCTCATCAGGCATGAGTTTATCAGTTTTTAGCTGAATACTCAAAGAGATCCTCTACACATCACTAGAATTTTCTCTCTGCACAGCTCTCTCCTCTCCAGTACTCTTCTTTGTGTACTCTAGGTGCCTTGAGCTCCAATAACTCCCAGGTCCATCTCCTCATTTTGGGGACATGTCTGGCCTCTTCCTTGGTACCCGTCCCTACACCAGTAGGCCAGAAACTTTCTCCAGGAAGTAAGCTATAGTTTGCTTGTTTGCATCCCATTTCTCTGGGGTCACTTTCCTTTGCTGTCTAATATTCAATGTGTGTGTAGTACTTTGTTTCATATATTTTGTCCTATTTATAGTTATTTTATGTGGGAGAGTAAATCTAGGCCAGAAGTGCAAGTTCAATCTGCCTGGATTCTTTTAACAGCATGAGATCACATATGTGAGAGTTTTTTTGAAAAGAAAACTATTACTCAAATGTATGATATTTATCATAGTTCTTCTAGTAATAGGCCAAGTGTTTATCAGTTACCTATTATGTGTATGTATATTTCCCAGAGACGTGTGTATAAATCTGCTAGAAACTGAATTCCTGAATCTACTTCATACAACAGAGATACTACTTCCATTAGAAACAAACATCTAATGTTCCCAGAGTTACCATACTCTTGTCTTAACATAGCATCACATGAAGCAGGTTAAGTTTGGCACCCTCGTTTCCACTTTCCCTGTTTTCTTTTCTTTAAAAAAAAAAATTATTTATTTGGCTACAGTAGGTCTTAGTTGCAGCACACAAGATCTTCGTTGCTGCCTGCGGAATCTTTGTTCTGGCATGCGGATCTTTAGTTGTGGCATGTGGTATCTAGTTCCCTGACCAGGGATCATTCCCGGGTCCCCTGCATTGGGAGCATGGAGTTTTAACCACTGGGCCACCAGGGAAGTCCCTTTCCCTGTTTTCATAGTTCTTCCCTTACTACACAGTAGCTCACATTCCCAAGATTTGAGGGCTCCAAAATGTCTTTTTCTGGTATATA
The DNA here is from genome assembly GCF_005190385.1 of Monodon monoceros. Lineage (NCBI taxonomy): Eukaryota > Metazoa > Chordata > Mammalia > Artiodactyla > Monodontidae > Monodon > Monodon monoceros. The sequence goes on along the minus strand of NW_021703774.1, from coordinate 80,330,255 downwards.
TCCTAGATTCTTTCTTGACCTTCCCATCTCCCCTCCAAGGAGACTCAGCTATACCAGGCCTCTTTTTTTTTTAATAACTTTTATTAATAATATAGACTAGGATAAGTGAATACTAATGGGATTGTCAATAATCTATAATATCTATGATTTATTGAGCATCTACCATGTGCCAGATGTTCTATATATTTCCTCTAATTCTCTTAAAACCACTAACCATGAGAAAGACCTTGGGGAAACAGAGAAGGCTTTGCAAAGAATGAGCAGGAGGGACTTCCCTGGTGGTCCAGTGGTAAAGAATCCGCCTTACAATGCAAGAGATGCAGCTTTGATCCCTGGTCAGGGAGCTAAGATCCCACATGCCACGTGCCGCAAACTACAGAGCCCATACTCTCTGGAACCCACGCGCCACAACTACAGAGCTCACGTGCCCTGGAGCCTGCACACTACAACTAGAGAGAAGCCTGCACGCTGCAACAAAAAGCCCACACGCTGTAGCGAAAAAGCCCGCATGCCTTAACGAAGATCCCGCATGCCGCAACCAAGACCCGATGCAGCCAAAAATAAATAAAATAAATAAGTAAGTAATAAATCTTAAATAAAAAAGGAACAACCCATTAAAACAAAAAAGAATGAGCAGGAGTTGGATAAGATGAGGCATGGAATGAAGGATCAGGCAAATGTTTCAGATAGAAGGAATGACGTATGAAAAGACTTGGAGGCAAGAAAGGATGTGACTAATCTGAAGAACTCATGCAGTGTGGCTGAAAAACATAGGAAGTGGAGAAAAGGTAGGGAAGGTAGGGGGAAGGTGGGAGATGGTGAAAGATAAAACTAGAGAGATAAAATACATTGTGAGGGACTTGGTAAATAATACTAAGGAGTTTAGACTTTTTGCTGAGGGCAATGGGATATTCTCATTGAACTTTTGGCATATTGCCTTTGTCACAGTGACGCAAATGGGTTAAAAGGGGTAAAATTGAGTTACAATTATGGAATGGAGAAAAGTGTATGTTGGTACCAAAAATTCAGTAATTATTTATTCATGCACTCCCTCAGCCATTTATGTACTCAACAAATGTAATAATTGCCTACTATGTACTAGGTTCTGTAACTAAATATTTTTTAAATAAAAAAGTTGAGTTATTATAGATTTCCTCCCATTTATTGAGCACTTATTATATGCCAGACACTGTGTTAAGTGCTTTACATAAACACTAATATTATCACTTTTTAAATTCTAAAAAATTTAAAAAATTTGTGAGCTAGTTTTTTATTGGAGTATAGTTGCTTTACAATGTTGTGTTAGTTTCTACTGTACAGCAAAGTAAATCAGCTATACGTATACATATAACCACTTTTTTTGGATTTCCTTCCCATTTAGGTCACCGCAGAGCATCAAGTAGAGTTCCCTGTGCTATACAGTAGGTTCTTATTAGTTATCTATTTTATACATAGTATCAATAATGTATATATGTCAATCCCCATCTCCCAATTCATCCCACACCCCCTTCCCCCTTGGTATCCATATGTTTGTTCTCTACATCTGTCTCTCTATTTCTGCTTTGCAAATAAGATCATCAGTACCATTGTTTTAGATTCCACATACATGCATTAATATATGATCTTTGTTTTTCTTTTTTTGGCTTATTTCACTCTGTATGACACTCTCTAGGTCCATCCATGTCTCTACAAATGACCCAATTTTGTTCCTTTTTCTTGCTGAGTAATATTCCATTGTATATGTGTACCACATCTTCTTTATCCATTCCTCTGTTGATGGATATTTAGGTTGCTTCCTTGTCCTGGCTATTGTAAATAGTGCTGCAATGAACATTGGGGTGCATGTGTCTTTCTGAATTATGGTTTTCTCTGGGCATATGCCTAGTAGTGAGATTGCTGGGTCATATGGTAGTTCTATTTTTAGTTTTTTAAGGAACCTCCATACTGTTCTCCATAATGGTTGTATCAATTAACATTCCCACCAACAGTGCAAGAGGGTTCCCTTTTCTCCACACCCTTTCCAGGATTTATAGTTTGCAGATTTTTTGATGATGGCAATAGTAAATATTTATACACCCAACATAGGAGCACCTCAATACCTAAGGCAAATGCTAACAGCCATAAAAGGGGAAATTGACAGTAACACAGTAATAGTGGGAGACTTTAACCCTCTACTTATACCAATGGATAGATCATCCAGACAGAAAATTAATAAGGAAACACAAGCCTTAAATGACACATTAGACCAGATAGACTTAACTGATATTTATAGGACATTCCATCTGAAAGCAGCAGAATGCATTTTCTTCTCAAGTGCACGTGGAATGTTCTCCAGGATAGATCACATCTTGGGTCACAAATCAAGCCTCGGAAAATTTAAGAAAATTGAAATCGTATCAAGCATGTTTTCTGACCACAACGCTATGAGGTTAGAAATCAATCACAGGGAAAAAAACTTAAAAAACACAAACACATGGAGGCTAAACAATATGCTACTAAATAACCAAGAGATCATTGAAGAAATCAAAGAAGAAATCAAAAAATACCTAGAAACAAAAGGCAATGAAAGCACAACAACCCAAAACCTATGGGATGCAGCAAAAGCAGTTCTTAAGAAACTGATATTATCTTTAAATAGGTAAAGAAACTGAAGTAAAGAGAGCTCAAGCATGCTAAAGTCATATAACTAGTAAATGGCAGAGCCAGGATTTGCACTCAATCATTTTGACATCTCAAAATATTTGGCCATTTACTTAAATGACTATTGTTTCCCACATGTAAATTTTACTTATTATTTTTTAAATCCAAAGAAAAAACAAATATGATATTTTGAACTAATTTTGGGGAGGGTTTAATCAGCAAGATGTATGCCAATTGTCCTGGATTACCATAAAGAAGTTACCTTTGCTTTATAGATGAGCAATAATTATATATATCTCTAAATGAACATTTAGGTAAAATTTGGGGCACTCAAGCCCCCCAAAAATTTTCATTCCTAAGACTTACTTAGATGATGTTTAAGGGTTTTTTGTTTTGAATTTGTTTTTTATCCTTCTGTGTTTTTCTCCTTTATTAATAAATATTAATAAAGGATATATTTACAAGGGTAATTTTATTTTGAAATAGGAGAAAAGGAAATTCGTGCTGCAATAATGTCAGAGTTTCCAGAGGAAGATGTTGTGAAATTGTTTGTCTAAACACATTTTATTTGGGGTTCAGTATGAATTTTCAATAGATGGTTTTTAGATAAGGAAGCGGTAATTCAAACGTGATTATATAAACAAGAAGATCAGAGAGGAATTATCCTGAAGGGTATAAAATGAACCAAGAGCTTCTAGTCTGGGTCATTACAGCATCAGCTCCCCAATGCAAAGTAAGGTAGGTGTCTACACTGAGAAGGCATTGTGAAATGAAATGTTGTTATTCTAAATTATTTTCATTTTCATCATTTTAGCATTTATTTCAAAATGGCAAATGCTGAGTGACAACTTGCTTTGATAGGCTCTAGAAATTCTAGTTATTGCTCCAAAATTGTTCAGTGATAGGTGAAAATGAATGAACTACATATGTAAGGATAAGAAAATATTCTACTGACTTCAAAGAAGAGGAAAAATTGGTCAATTTCCTAATGAAGGCTGATTGATATTCATGGCCTTCCCTTACTATTTACATTTGATTTAAATGTTTTAATCAGTTAAATAATCTGTGTATTAAATCCTGTCAATTACTAATGGTTATCTTTGATGATAATGTACTTCTGAGAAAAGTTGGGAATAAATTCAATTTTGGGTACCTGCAGAGGTAATTTACTCTTTATTGTTTTAGTTATAGCTAACCCCCCTTGGATAGTTTCCAAAGCACACACCTGACTTATAGTACATTTTGCTCTCTAGAAAACTGTATTGCTTTAGTGAACTTCATGGAGTTCACAGGGTGGACAATTGATTCTTTTCATAGCACAGTAAGGGATTTGGGGAGAAAAGATTGGTGAAGGCAATTAGCAGATTAGAGAGAAATGTGCTTAAGAATGAAGGTAGTGAGAACAAAAAGATGAGAGAAAAGGCTGGGTAAGGGGCAAAGGAAAGAGGATATCTTGGAATAAGTACAAATGTTGAAAGTGTAGACATAGTGGTCATGGCGCTGAAAAGGGCATCTCTCACCATTTAGGGCCTAAAATCACACCTCTGTTTAGGTGCTCAATAAATCATTTATGAATGATTTTAAAAGAGGCAATTAAGTTACAGAGGATGAGAATCCAGGTGACAATAAAGGAGAAACTGTGGCAGATCATCTAGGGAGGTATTAACTAACACTGATTTATATACTCAGTATTATATAGTTACATAGTTTTCTGTAGCATTCCAAGTGCTTCACATGTATTGTTTTATACTTATTATGATTTTAGGAAGGAGTATATGGAAAAATGAAGGTACAAATTTCTTAATTTCTCAGTTACACACAATTGCAATAAAATCTGGAAGCATAATTCTAGGCCACTATCTCTTAGACCAGGGACTGGACACTAATTTATCACATAGGATCATAGTCTATTTGTGCTGAAAAGTCCTTCCTGATCATCTTGTGGTTCTAAGCCTTTTCTTTTACAGCTGAAGAAATTGAGCCCCAGAAAGATTCTTTGGGTGAAGTTTTACTACTTGCAATAAAGGAGAAAGAATAATTCTTACTTTCTTTACTAAGTTATATAGCTACTGCTGCTGCTGATTCAGCACTTTTAATTTTTCTTTCTGTTAATTTGGAGTTTTACATTTATAAGAGGAACTTCAGACAATGTAAAGTGTCCATAATGAATATGACAACAATGGGTAAAAGTTCCAAAACTGTTTTTTCTTCTACAGTTTTAAAAAGGATCAGGTGTACTTGTCTTTTTCTGTTTTGCAGATGGGGAAATTAGGCCCAGATAGATTCAATATTTTAGTTGATTTCTCATAGATCCATGGGAGATCTTGAAATAGAATTCTGTTCCTTAACTCCAGGACCAATATTCTCACCATTAGGTCAGCACATATCTATTTTATATAGAACACAGAGCTAAAAGTTAAAATATGTGAAGTTAATTATTTCCTATGGCAAAAATTCAGTAGCTGGCTGGCTAGATGGGCAAGAACCATATGATCATGACAGGTGAATATTTTATATCATTTACTCAGTCTATTTTTTTTTGATGTGGACAATTTTTAAAGTCTTTATTGAATTTGTTACAATATTTCTTCTGTTTTATATCTTTTGGCCGCAAGGCATGTGGGATCTTAGCTCCCCGACCAGGGATCGAACCCGCACCCACTGCATTGGAAGGTGAAGTCTTAACCCCTGGACTACCAGGGAAGTCCCTCAGTCGGTATTTTTAAGATCCTGCAGAGGATCCTCTAAGTCTGTGGCTCTAAAATAATGGAACCAGCTCTATACCATAGAGGGAGCTCACATTTGTGAAGCACTGAGAAAACCAGACTCCATGAGCAAGGAATTCTTATAACTTTGCTCCGTGATTGAAATACCAAAAAACCTCCAAGGAATGCTTAAATATGCAAATTTGATTTGAAAGTATTCACCAGAAAACACTTCTTAATGGGTTAGTTCACTTCCTTGTCTATATAGGGAAAAAAAATCTTTGATTATTGTGGGTGTCAGAGTCATAATTTCAAGTCATTCAGAGCACTTAAAACACTACCTACTTTTTGTTAACATTTGTTCTTATTTATCTTGAGTGACTATCTAGGAGTAGAATTGCTGGGTGATCAGTTAAGTGTATGTTTAATTTTATAAGAAACAAACTGATTTTCAAAATATTTGTATGTACCATTTTACCATCCCACCAGCAACATATGAAGGTTCTAGTTGCTCAAAATCATCACCAACACTTGGTGTTATCAGTTAAACAATATGTATTTTTATTATTAGTGTTCATAGTTAACTCCTTCACTAGACTGTCAGCCCTTGAGGTCAAAGACCATAGCTTATCCATTTTGTGTCTGTCAGTGCCTACTTTAAATGCTCAATATATGTTTGTCTAATTTATCGGCAATTCTCATTCTCCAAACAGGAGACTGGTTGGAATGGCCACTAATCTCTGGAAGTTGACATTTAAAATAAATACCTGGTAGCTTGTTGAATGTGGTTTCATTTTTTTCTTACAAGCTGATTAAAGACAAAAATTCTTGTTAACTGAGGCAGAGTCTATGAGATTTCAGTTAATGGAAGTTTCAGTGTATGTAGCTTAAAGATGCTCTTGGGATATAACTGATAGATTTGAGAAAAATCTTGATACATTTTTCATGATTGAATAACAACATTTAATGAATTATAATTTATTTAATAGAATAATAAAACAAGTTTGTGTTCAAAGGTAATACTACTCCATTAAGATATGTATTTTCTTTTCTGACAATGATACTTGAGAAGGAAAAAAATCCAAATATGCCTAGCTAACTGTAAAATCTTTGAAGTGATCAACTTACATCCAAAAGTCTGAAACTTGATTACCCTCTCTCAGTAGCAAAACTTAAATAATTATAAGTCATAACATTATCCAACTCATTACAAAGTCCAGTTGACAGTGAACACACTCTTCATCAGACAGGCTCTATAGAGATACGTATTCTGCCTGAGGCACAGTGGATCCTCTGTTGTCTTCCGTTCACCCAAAACTTATTTTACTTTCCTGGCTAACTTACAGTGGACCTGTCATCCTTGATTGTATTACTCTCATTGTGTCAATCTGTATTTTTTGCCTCCACAATCTTTTTAAGATAATGAATTCCATACAACTTCTGTGTAAAATAATTTTATTTTTCCAACTCTAATTCTTTCAACCTTAAAGGATATCCTAAGGGTTGAGAAGAGGGGTTTTTAGATTTCTGGGTTAGCCCCTTAACACCAGTGGTAGTTTTAGCTGACCTTTAGTCTTGTCTTTCTTGACAGGCATTGGGTAGAATCATATGCAAGACTGTTTGCATTGAGCTGGTACTGAAGTTTGATTATGCACTTCCTTGATTTCTTTGCCTTTTCTTATTATGACCAGTTTGTTGGCCTTTTAAGCTATTGAATCAAAGTTTTTAGAAAAGCACATTTCTGGGAAAGCCCTTACTGAAGCCTGTTAACTCACTTCTTATAATGATAAAGGCAGGTATTTTGATTGTTTCCATTGAATGAATTATTTTGTACTTAGTTGACATATGTGTCCCTGCCACTTTTCTGTTATAGTGTTTCAGGCTTGCCATTTCACTGCCCAGTGGAGCTAAGTGGCACCTGCAAGCAGGACTTTCACTATGTGAGCTCTGTCACTATGGGGTATGTGGATCATAGCCACACCTAAATATATAAAGAAAGGTTACTGAGAGTATTAACTATGTAAAAACACCTAATATAGGGCCTAGGATAAAGAAGGCATTCAATAAATACATATATTTATACACACACACACATACACACACATTATAGCTCTTTCTGAATGTCCCTTCTGAATGTCCTAAAGGATACATGTAATAGATTCTTTAATTTTATCTTTGATTTAGCATGACTGCTATCTTCCTGATGTCCATGCTTTTTGGCCTTGCATGTGGGCAAGCAATGGCTTTTTGTATTCCAACTGAGTATATGATGCATGTCGAAAGAAAAGAGTGTACTTACTGCCTAACCATCAACACTACCATCTGTGCTGGATATTGTATGACACGGGTATGTAGCTCATTTCACTTCTTTTAGCTGAAAATTAGATAAACCTAGACTCAGTCCATTTCTATCCAGAGAGAAAATGAGATAAAACACAACCTCATTTCCAAAATCTAATGGTTATTGGCTCTGTAGAGATAGAGTACACAGGTTACAGTATCTACTCAGCACAGTGGATACAGATAATTTTATAACAGTTTTACTTCCAAAATTTATTTAAAACTTATCTTGTTCTCATGATATAAGGTAAAAGAGGGGGTGTCACTTTTGTCTCTATGGGATTTAGTGTGGATATGTTGAGTTAGTACCGGGGAATGGAACGAAGGAATCCTCCTCCAGTCCTGTTTGTGACAAAGGAATATAAGTGAATTGATTTTTATCTGTTTCCATTATCTATATATTTTCTAAAGTCCTATCACAGTATGCTCCTTTTTTAATTCTTTCCTCAGGACTTCAATGGCAAGCTGTTTCTTCCCAAATATGCTCTGTCCCAGGATGTTTGTACATATAGAGACTTCATGTACAAGACTGTAGAAATACCAGGATGCCCACGCCATGTTACTCCTTATTTCTCCTACCCTGTAGCTATAAGCTGTAAGTGTGGCAAGTGTAATACTGACTATAGTGATTGTATACATGAAGCCATCAAAACAAACTACTGTACCAAACCTCAGAAGTCCTATGTGGTGGGATTTTCTATCTAACTTCAATTGCGATGTAATTTGCAATTTGGTTAAATGTGTTTACCTGGAATAAAACTAATTAAATATCGATATATTTCACAACACCATGTGTACATTTGAGTACTACTTCATCCATACCCATACCCATTCATGCATTAGTGAGCTTAAGGGCTTTAGAAGAAAAGGTGAGTGAAAGAGCATTTCCAGCTCATATGAAGGATGATTTCCACATGAAAGGGCAGAGTGCAGGTAAAATGGAGAACAGGAACATGAACTACTAATGAAAGACAGCGTTAATCAGGCTCTCTTAACAGAGGGCCACGAGGTTTGTCTTGACATAGAAAATGAATATGGGAAAGCTACAGAGTAATGTGATCAACGGCTGAAGGAACAAACGGTGTCAGCGTACTGGACACACCTACTTCCAAAGGCTGAAACGGGGCTGGAGTAGAGAGAGAGAGTAAGGAATATATGAAATTTGCAATATACTACTTTATCCTGTCATTCAAATACACAAGATAAAACTTTACCAAAACTCAGTAAACAGTATATTTTAATCTATTTAATTTAATTACTCTGGTGGGCCTACTGACTTATGAAAGTTATACTCCAAAAGCCTAGAAAAGAGGCCACGATCATTTTACATGTAGAAGTCTAAATCCTTTGTAGTCTTTAAGGTAATTTGAGACACTTTCCAGCAACTTATGCTGTTTTGGCTTTCAATGTCATGAAAAACTAGTATGATTATGAAAGATTTTAGGAATAGTGGTAGAGTGTGAAGGGATCTAACAGAGAGGAATCATCCTAAATTCTAACCTAAACCTTCAATAGTTAAACACTGTTTTCCAGTAAATGTGCTTAGAGAGTGGTTTATTTTTCTCTTCCTTCCTTAGATACTCTTTCATGAGAGTTTGGTTTCAATAGCTGCGTGAAGTGAGACAGACCTAGTGCCCTGCAGACTTGACCTCATAAAAGATGACTTATCCTATATTTTTCCATTTCGCTCCATCCAAATTGCTGCCATTGGGTGAAAATCATTTGTCAGCAGGGCCAGTTGTCTTTGTTATATCCTAGTCATTGGTTCATCTGGGCATGTTATAAATGCCTGCAGGCTGACAGTGTCCAAGGGGGGATGCTAAGGTGGTGTAGATGGATTAGTACCAAACCCATGCTCTGCCAATGGGGACAGAATAGTTGTACATTTATATGCAAAGTCATGAATCCACATTATTCTTACCTTAACATGTGAAGTCAATGTTATCATGATCTCCAAATATTAATCTGGGGTTTTGGGTTCTCATATCACTTGACAATATGGACACTTAAAGCTGTAGAATTAAAACATTCCCTCTGAAAACTGTATATCAAATATAGATTTTTGATTAATCAAACCTAACTGGCACTAATCACACATGACTTGCACAGAATCTGAAAAATGTTTTCCAAGGACTTGAGCTGTGGAAAGCCTATGGGGTTCAGTGAGGCCCCTTATAAACAGTCCAGCTCAGAAGACATTCATTAAATGGGCTTCCTCAACATTCAGGGAGGAGGCTAGGCCTGGACATGGGTGTGGTGGCCTGTATCAGCATGGAGCCCTAGAGTGGGTGCATTAGAGACAACTTGTTTCTTTCCACTGAAGGCAGTCCATTTGGATTAGATGCATATATAAATTATCTTAAACTACTTTTGAAAATGGAGTTGTCCAAGGCAAAGAATCCTTAGAAAAGAGCTTAGGAATTGGCATGACCAAAAATTTACCTCAGCTAGATCCAGAAACTTGGGTATATGGAAATGCTATTTTGGAATGTATTAGTATTCTTTGGGTTTAGAAGTGGGAGAATGAATAGAGAACTTAGAGATGGGGACGTGAAGAATTATTGCTTGTGTGAGAAGAGAAAGATGGAAATTTTGGAACATCTTCTGAACTGGTCTTTAATTCAACCTGAAGTTTAATAAGTCAGTTTTTGGCAGAGGAAGTTTGAGATTCAGTTCTTTAAAAAGAGTCCCTCTTGTTTCTCATTTGACTTTGAAATATAAAGAGTTCTTTCATAACTAAATGGATGCTGCTAGTAATAGAAGTTCTCTTTTAGAGGGAATGTACCTCAACATAATAAAGGCCATATATGCAAGCCCACAGCTAACATCATACTGATGAAAACGTTTTCTCTAAGAAGAGGAACAAGACAAGAATATCCACTCTTACCAATATATTGGAAGTCTTAGCCAGAGTAAGTAGACAAGAAAAAGATAAAAGACATCCAAATTGGAAATGAAAATGTAAAATGGTCACTACTGCATGATACTGTATATAGAAAACCCTAAAGACTCCATCAAAAAACTGTGAGAACTAATTGCAGGATACAAAATCATGTACAGAAATCAGTTGCATTTATATATACTAGTAAAAAACTAACAGAGACATTAACAAAACTATCCTATTTACAATTACATCAAAAATAGATAGGAGGTAAAAGACCTGTACACTGAAAACTATAAGACACTAATGAAAAAACATGAAGAAGACACAAATAAGTGGGAAGATAGTCTGTGCTCATGGCTTGGAAGAATTAATATTGTTAAAATAAATGTCCATACTACCCAAAGTGATCTACAGATTCAAAGCAATCTTTATCAAAATTCCAATGCCATTTTTTACAGAACTAGAACAAACAATTCTAAAATTTGTACAGAACCACAAAAGACCTCAAATAGCCAAAGCAATCCTGAGAAAGAAGAACAAATCTGGAGCATCATCCGTCCTGATTTCAAACTATATTACAAAGCTATAGTAATCAAAATAGTATGGTATTGGCATTAAAAAAAGGCACTAAATCAATTGAACAGGATAGAGAGCTCAGAATAAAACCATGCATATATGGTCAATTACTATAAAACAAAAGAGCCAAGACTATACAATGGGGAAAGGACAGTCTCTTCAATAAATGGTGTTGAGAAAACTGGACGTCTACATGCAAAAGAATGAAACTGGACTGCTTTCTCACACCATATACAAAAATCACCTCAAAATGGATTAAAGACTTAAACGTAAGACCTGAAACCATAAGTCTCCTAGAAGAAAATGTAGGCAGTATGCTCTTTGACACTGGTATTAGCAATATTTTTTTTAATCTGTTTCCTCAGACAATGGAAACAAAAGCAAAAATAAATAAACGTCAAACTAAAAAGCTTCTGCACAGCAAAGGAAACTATCAACAAAATAAAAAGGCAACCTACTAAATGGGAGAAGGTATTTGAAAACAATATATCCCATAAGGGGTTAATATCCCAAATATACAAAGACTCATGTAACTTGACATCGAAAAAAAATAAAATGAAACAGCCTGATTTAAAAAATGGGCAGAGGACCTGAATAGACATTTTTTCCAAAGAATACATGCAAACAGCCAACAGGTACACAAAAAGATGTACAATATCACTAATCATCAGGGAAATGCAAATAAAAACCACAATGAGATATCATCTCACACCTGTTAGAATAGCTATTATCAAAGAGACAACAAATAACAAGGAGAAAAAGGAACCTTGTACACTGTTGGTGGGGTTATAAATTGGTGGAGCCATTATGGTAAACTGTATGGAGTTTCCTTAAAATAAATGGAAAATAGAGCTATCATATGATCCAGCAATTCCACATCTGGATATTTATCTGAAGAAAATGAAAATATTAACTGGAAAAGATATATGCACCCCTACGTTCATTGCAGCACTATTTACAATAGCCAAGATTTGGAAACAACCTAGGTGTCCATTGATGGATGAATGGTTAATGATGTGGTAGATATATATAATGGACTACTGCTCAGCAGACAAAAAGGAAATCTTGCCATTTTCGGCAACATGGATGGACGCCGAGTGTATTATAAGTGAAAAGATCAGATGGAGAAAGACTGCCAATCATTGCCGTTTGATTTCACTTATATGTGGAAAGAAAACCCCCAAAAAGCCCATAGAAAAAGATAACAGGTAGGTGCTTGCTGGAGGTGAAGGGTGGGGAGGTAAGTGAAATGGATGAAGGGAGTCAAAAGGAAAAAACTTCCAGATATAAAATAAATAAGTCATGGCGAGGTACAGCATGGCGACTGTAGTTAGTAACACGGTGTTGCATAGTTGAAAGTTGCTAAGAGAGTAAATCTTAAAAGTTCTCATCAGAAGAAAAAAATTCTGTAACTATGTGTGATGACAGATGTTACCTGGACTTATTGTGGTGATTATTTTGAAATATTTACAAGTATTGAATCATTATTTTGTACACCTGAAAGTAATATAAGGTATGTCTATTATACCTCAATTTTTTAAAAGTTGTTTTTTATATAAGAAATTACCTCTCCCCCCTTTATTGAGCAGCAAGTCTGAGTTTAAGTGCCATAAAAATTCTTATATCATGGTATCTTCCACTCTAGTTCTAATGTTCAGTGTTGGGTTCTTCCTTACCCTCTCATTTCTTTTGACCAATTCTTACTTATCTTTTAACACAACTCTGTCTCACTTTCTCTACTTCTATTACCCTCCTTTCACCTACCATTTTTGCCTGGCTAACATCCATGTCCCTTCTTTTGGTAGCTGCACCTTGACTTTCCTTTGGGGGCTCTCCCCCCATCCTTTTCCAAGTCAAATGGTTTGAGTGGAGCTGATGGAGGTAGGCATGCTACTTAAGCTCAACCAAGCCTGACGGATTAAGGGGTGGACATATGACCTAATCTCTTCCAGTAGGAGTCAGTCTCAGGGCTTTAACTGTAACTGTTGGACAAAGAGGAGTGCTTGGCCTGTTGGGGTTTCTAAGCTGCTAGAATGTGAACCTAGAGCCACTGCTAGCCATCCTTGGCATCTCCTAGAAACAGCCAGCCTGAGAATAAAGCCAACCCAGAGAAGAACAAGAGAGTGAGGAAAGGGAGACCTTCTGATATCAGTAGGTCTAATCTGAAGCCAGCTTCAACCCTTAAAGAAGTCATAACTTTCCTGTTCTGCTTAAGCTAGAGTTGGGTTTCTGATACTGTTTCAACTGAAAATTACTGATTGATTCAGCATCTTTTCCACTAGTTTCAAAAGATGCTCCTCATCCCATCCTCCATTTCCTCCAGGACCTTGCTGTTTCCTCTTCTATCTTCTCTTACTTCTGCTTTATGGATTCCTTCACTTCAGTGTAAAGCATCCTTGAATGCTTTCTCATCCAAAAAAAAAAAAAAAAAAAAGCAAACAGCTCTCTCTTGACCCTGTGCAACCTTATATTTATTTACCCCTCTCCTTGAATTCTTATTCCAGGTTCTTTGTGAAATAGCCCTGTCTTAGTCTGTTTGGGCTGCTATAGCAAAATACCACAGATTGGGTAGCTTATAAATGACAAAAATCTATTTCTCACAGCTCTTCCGGCTGGGAAGTTCAAGGTCATGGTGCCAGCATGGTCATGTTCTGGTGAGAGCTCTTCCTGCTTCAGAGCTGGCTCCTTCTTACTGTGTCCTCACTTGGTGGAAGGGGCAAGGGATCTCTGTAGGGTTTCTTTTTATAAGAACACTAATCCCATTCATGAGGGCTCCACCCTCATGACCGAGGCACTTCACAAAGGCCCCACCTCCTAATACTATCACAATGAGCATTAGGATTTCAACATATGAATTTTAGGGAAAAACAATCAGACCAGAGCAAGACCCTTACACTAAATATTTACTTCCTCACTTCTCATTCTCTTCCTAACCCATTACAATTTGACTTCCACTCCTATCTTCCCTTGAAACTGTTTTCAATACGGTCAACAAAGACTTGCTAATAGTCCAATATTCAGGACAATTTTTAGTCCTGATCTTCCCGACCTTTCTGCTTCCCTAGAGGGCCCAGTGGAGGTCACATATCTGGAGTCTCAATGTAATACATTCATGGCATTTATAACCAGTCCTAATGAGGCTGAAGTCAATATTTTCTCCTGTCATGCCTTTATACCCTTTTTCTCTAAGATGACTCAAAATCTATGCTATGGTGTTTAGCAGGCAACAGTAATATAGTTCTGGACTATACTTCCTTCTGGGAATGTAATTTTGCTTGGTGCTGTAGGGGTGAAGGTTATAAACTTTGTGAAGGAATGGCTAGTGTTGTGATAATCTTATGTGTCCTGTTGACCTTGTGGACACTGTTAAATGTAGAGCATATGAGAAACTTCAATTTGTGTCCATTCAACCTTGGTTGTCCTAAGGAATTACACTCATTGCATTAAAAGATACAGTTTAGATGGCAACTATTGAAGGAATGCAGGTAGCTAAGAGACACTCCAGTCTGAGATTAAGAAATGCATGGGGAGTAAAGAATTGTTTGGGGCTTTTATCTTACTAGAGTAGGAGATTATAATTTTTTAAACTTTATCACTGAGATCTTAAATATGAGAGGTGGCTCATATCGTTCAAATCTGGGCATTACTACTTTTATGTTGCAGATTCCTCAACTACAGTTCTAGTCTAGACTTCTTTCTTGAGCTTCAGAGCCATGTATCCAGTGCCTGTTTATATACCCTCTTGGATGTCCTGTAGTCATCTCCAACTTGCATCATCAGTACAATCTGCTTTTCCTCCTGTACACCACTATCTTCCAGCTGCCAAGAAACCTAGGCATGGCTCTAGGTTCCTCTTTCCCTCAATTTCTCTTGCATCTGTCTACTACTTCTTGGTAGAATTTGCATTTCATTAGTTAGAAATCCTCCTGACTCTGGCCTTTGCCCTCCAATCACTGTTTAGACTAAGGCTAAGTAATCTTTAAAAGGCTGAAATTTGATTTTGTAAAGATTAATTTGATTAAAATAAATTAAATTAATTTGATTTTGTTTAAAAATTTCCCAAGGACCTCTGTACAAACCTAAGACTTCTTAGCACAGTTTAACAGGGCCCTTTATCAACTCAGTTCTTGACCTTCCCTCTTTGAACGTTTCCATGCTTTCTCTGTTTCAGGGCCTTCTTCATACTGTTCCTCAGTAATCCCCTTTTTTTTTTCTACCTCTATTTCTTTTTCCTTGACTCATTTGTATGGGTTCTTCAGGACTCAGTTTGGTGACCTCAAAATTCAGGAAACCTCTTCCCTCTGACCATCCTTCCCAAGGCTGAATGGATCCACTCCAGGTTAATGATTATCATAGCACTTACCTCATGGTAATTATACTTGCCTTTTTTCCACTCTAACCTCCTTGGGGACAGAGACTTGTCTTGTTCATCTTAGCATATCAGCATTCTTATAAGGAGTTTTTTCAAGTGTACAAAATAGTAGTTCCAAAACAAAGTAAGAAAACAATTCTAATATTAGAATGGGTTGCATCTTACAGGGCAGAGCAGGCCCAGGGAAAAATATAGGAACTGTAGCTATGGCTCTTGATATGTAATCTTTAAATTAAAATAGAATTGGGAAATATACAAAAAACTATTCATTAATTCAGCAAATGAATGTGTTCAAATAGGTATTTGGTATCATGCAGAAGTATCTTTAGTTATACACAATTACACGTTTGACTTATAATTAACAAAAACTCATAAACATAATAATTGTAACAATAGGTAATAATATTCATCAGTGCCAGGCATGCTAGGCACTTTGTTGGTTATTTCTTTTAATTTAATTTAAATTTCTTCTATTTAATATAAGTAAAACCATCATAAATTATACAGGACAAAAACAAAAACAACACCCAAATTTTGGAGTGTTTCTGGTATATTAGCTAAAAACTTTGTGAAATCAGCATAGATTTTGCTTTGCAACATTCAGGACATATTACTTCTATTCTTCATGTATTCCATGTCCCCAGGAGATAGCCATCTGAATAGTGGATTCCTGAAATGTATTTAGTGGTTGTTTTTAAAATGAGAAAACCAACAAAATGATTAATAACAACATTTTGCATTGTAGTCTTTTTACCTTTCAAAAGACACCTACATACAGTACCTTACATTTTATAGAAAAAAAAAAGTCATGTTGAAAGAAAATAGAAACCATTTGTCTGTCTTAAAGTATACCTTAATACAAATTTGATTTTGATGAGGCCAAACTAAGATGATGTAGTTAAGTGACTAGCTTCAAGCGTTCATTAGTGCTCCCTCCTAGGGGTGGGGAAAATGGGGCTGCTAAAATCAAGGGGCTGGTAGTTACATGGGAGTGGTGAACCGGGAAAGCTGGGGTGCACCCCCTAAATACTCAAGGGCTGCCCTTGGGGCCATGGAAACCACATTTTACCCATGACACAGAGGGGGTCTCTTCTTTTTAATCTCTGATAAACTTACTTCAGAAGGGAAAATATGCTATCTCCTTCACTGCCATCTTTCCAGGAGCCTCATTCTCACCACGCCAAACCTACTGGCACTGCTCACAGGGGAAAGGAGAGCACCTGTCATTGGTGATTGCACGGGCGGTTACACTGGCCTCTGTATCAGTGTGTAATTTTACAGGTTGTACTATGGATGACAAAGGAGCTACTCTGGGGAAAAGAGGTGTAATTCGGGTGAAACAATATTAATTGAAATATAACTATATGCAATAACTTTGTTAGCGTGTTGTTTTTAAGCCCATCTCCTATTAGTAACACTATAGAAAGGTTACTACTCTTTCCTTTTTCACCATATTATTTGGGTTGATTGATAGGCATTTAGATAAGTTGAATGAGTGTGTATAAAGATATAACAGGATTTTAAGATAAATCAAACAAGAAATTCTGGTACATAGAAAATTTAATTTGAAATAACTTAAAATATTTCATCAAGAAGTTTTAATTCTGTGCCTTGGCATCATACATTTAAGAAAATCTTTGGGCCTGATCTCAAATTAGTTCAGGTAAACAGATATAATCAAAACTTTATACGTGTGTGTATACATTTGTACACATATATGTATACATGTATGTGTGCATATATACACACACACACACGTATACATATGTTCAAGTTATACATGTATATATATTCAAGAGATATATATTCAAGATGCATATGTAGATTCAAGATATATATGTATATAATTCTTCCCTCACTCAGAGATGAAATTCTCTAATTTTACTCATGGCACATATTTTAGAAAAATTACCCCCAAAAGTCACACTTTAATCACATATGGAACAAATCTCTACTCTTCCACTTTTAGCTAGACTTCTTTAAGGTTAATTCAGATATAGAATGAAACTCACTTTTGTTGAATCCCAGAAGATTCTGAGCTGGAAGAAACCTAAGTATGCCCTTAAGCCTGTTTCCTGTCTTCAGGCAGACAGGTGAAATAAGCCACCAAGAGAGATGGTGGCTTTTTGTTCTTTACTTAAAAAGCTCTACTTCTCAACTACCAGGGTAGAAACATCTATTGAGTTTCTTAAAATAATCTTTCGGTTAGCTACAGACACAGAAAAGTAGCCATGCACAATTAAATTTTTGGCTTGCTTCCAGTCTGACTTTTTTTCTAGAAATCTTCCTCCACAGTTAGTAGCAATAGCAAGTATGGCAGGAGAAATGTGGTTCCCAATGGGAGTGAGATTATTTCAAATGGTTACGTGTTCTCAGCAAAATGTTTTGTAGAACTTTCTCGGAGTGCACACTCTCCTTTAGTGTAGACCCAAAGACTTGTGTTCTCACATGAGTACAAACTTACTTGGGGGTTTCCAAAAGTCCCCCATACTTTCATTTTTGTGTGGCCTTTTAAAATGTAATTTTAAAAAATCCATGATTTACTAAATGTACCAAGTTGCTATTTAAAAATGGACGTATATGTCAATTTAGATTGTAAATTTGGGATTACAATGAAGCGTCAAGACCATAAAGAACACAAACATTTTATTTTTATAGGAGACCTGCACAGAAGGAACATATTTCTGTTGTGTGTGTATTTTTGTTTCCTTAGCTTGTCTCTCTTGTGTGCACAAAACTAGGAGAGGATGTTTCTCTTTATTTTGGTTTGGCTAAGGATGCTCATGATATAGTATATTTTAAGTGGCAAAAACTGTAGTTCTTAATCTATAAAGAAGAATTCTCTAGGTGAATAAATAAGAAAAATACCCAAAAATTAGGAAAATATGTAAACTCAAGTTATGAGGTATTTCAAAGATACAGTGCCAGTAAAAATTCTCTTTCCCACAATTTGCAACTGCCAGATCTCTTGCTTTAGTCTTTCTATGCTTACATCTGAAGAAATGCAGAAGAGTTGGAGATAAAAGCCCTTTTGTGTATGTGGGGGTTACAGTAGTTCAGGGAAGAGTCAGAAAAGGAAAGTCATAAAGCAATATTTAAATGTCTTTATATAAGAATAAAAATATTTCCTTAAAAAGTTGTTAAAAGATTTTCTTTCTAGTCCTAAAATCACTCAGTTTTATAGGGCATGTGATCGTCTGTGTGACACCTCTTTCCAGAGCAAGGTTTTCTTTGTTTTGTTTTGTTTTTTAAATACTAGGAAAGTATGACTTAGTCAAATTAGATTTTCCAAGCTATATTTAGTTTTACAGATGTGTTTAGTCCTGAATTCTGGGGAGAGTATGTATATAAGAAAAATCCCAGGAAACCCTTACACCTAACCCAAACACAGTTACTTTTAACACTGCACCATGATCTCTCAATTCCTGTAGCTTATTGCTTCCACAAACTAGAAATCCCTGAATTCTCTGTATCTAACTTCCTATGGCTAGAGTCTGAGAAACTGACCCACTATCATATTTTTTTCCTAAATAACCAAGTTTTTAAAGTTTATCAAAGATTTTGATCTTTTTCTGAGAGTTAAATATGTGTTTCTCTCACATAACAAGAATCAGGAATTCCCAGCAAACAGATTTCATTATGCATATACCAGAAACATGCAGATCACACATGAATATGCTTCAGTCAACATACATAGGCATTCACTCAAGGGGTAAACCAGTAATGAGCCAAACATACATACATGTGCAAATGTACAATTAACAGCAAATTATTTTAGATCCTAATGTCCTTTGAATATTAAAAATGAGCCAGGAGACAGCTCCTGTGACATTTGTATGCTCTAGATTACAACTTTCATGTAGAAGTAGCTTCATATGACATCTCGTGAATTTCGTATTGCACAGCAAAGGACCATGCTGAATATCATGCCAAAGATCTGAAACAGAAGGAACCACTTATTAATGACTTTCAAATGATGAAAATTGATTTTAAAAAAAGGCCAGCAAACTGCTTGCATGTTTAACTCATGTTGACAAATAATTATAAGCAATAATTACTGAATATAAGTGACACTTTTATATGTGCTACTTAATTATGGCTACTGGTTAAAGACTTCCGTTAACTGCTTAAAATACATTCCTATTTTATTATTGTTAAAAAGTAGCAAGACTCTGGTTTAAGAAAATGACTCTATTTCTAGCTTATAGGGCAGTTCTTAATAATTATAAAAGACTAATACACTACTGGTTTTAGAATTTTATATTTCAGGTTAATCCCAGATCTAATTTATATATATATTTTTTTGAAATTCTGAATTTTATTTTTTTTTATACAGCAGGTTCTTATTAGTCATCCATTTTATACACATCAGTGTATACATGTCAAACCCCATCTCCCAATTCATCACACCACCACCCCACCACCCCGCCACTTTCCCCCCTTGGTGTGCACACATTTGTTCTCTACATCTGTGTCTCAATTTCTGCCCTGCAAACCAGTTCATCTGTACCATTTTTCTAGGTTCCACATATATGCGTTAGTATACGGTATTTGTTTTTCTCTTTCTGACTCACTTCACTCTGTATGACAGTCTCTAGATCTATCCATGTCTCTACAAATGACCCAATTTCATTCCTTTTTATGGCTGAGTAATATTCTATTGTATATATGTACCACATCTTTATCCATTCGTCTGTCGATGGGCATTTAGGTTGCTTCCATGTTCTGGCTATTGTAAATAGTGCTGCAATGAACATTGGGGTGCATGTGTCTTTTTGAATTAAGTTTTCTCTGGGTATATGCCCAGTAGTGGGATCACTGGGTCATATGCTAATTTTATTTTTAGTTTTTTAAGGAAACTCCATACTGTTCTCCATAGTGGCTGCATCAATTTACATTCCCAGCAACAGTGCAAGAGGGTTCCCTTCTCTCTGCACCCTCTCCAGCATTTGTTGTTTGTAGATTTTCTGATGATGCCCATTCTAACTGGTGTGAGGTGATACCTCATTGTAGTTTTGATTTGCATTTCTCTAATAATTAGTGATGTTGAGTAGCTTTTCATGTGCTTCTTGGCCATCTGTATGTCTTCTTTGGAGAAATGTCTATTTAGGTCTTCTGCCCATTTTTGGATTGGGTTGTTTGTTTTTTCAATATTGAGCTGCATGAGCTGTTTATATATTTTGGAGATTAATCCTTTGTCCATTGATTCCTTTGCAAATATTTTCTCCCATTCTGAGGGTTGTCTTTTAATCTTGTTTGTAGTTTCCTTTGCTGTGCAAAAGCTTTTAAGTTTCATTAGGTCCCATTTGTTTATTTTTGTTTTTATTTCCATTACTCTCAGAGGTGGATCAAAAAAGATCTTGCTGTGATTTATGTCAGTGTTCTTCCTATGTTGTCCTCTAAGAGTTTGATAGTGTCCAGTCTTACATTTAGGTCTCTAATCCATTTTGAGTTTATTTTTGTGTATGGTGTTAGGGAGTGTTCTAATTTCATTCTTTTACATGTAGCTGTCCAGTTTCCCCAGCACCACTTATTGAAGAGACTGTCTTTTCTCCATTGTATATCCTTGCCTCCTTTGTCATAGATTAGTTGTCCATAGGTGCGTGGGTTTATCTCTGGGCTTTCTATCCTGTTCCATTGATCTATATTTCTGTTTGACAGAGATTGAACTGAATCTGTAGATTGCTTTGGGTAGTATAGTCATTTTCACAATATTGATTTTTCCAATCAAAGAACATGGTATATCTCTCCATCTGTTGGTATCATCTTTAATTTCTTTCATCAGTGTCTTATAGTCTTCTGCATACAGGACTTTTGTCTCCCTAGGTAGGTTTATTCCTAGGTATTTTATTCTTTTTGTTGCAATGGTAAATGGGAGTGTTTCCTTAATTTCTTTCTGATTTTTCATCATTAGTGTATAGGAATGCAAGAGATATCTGTGCATTAATTTTGTATCCTGCAACTTTACCAAATTCATTGATTAGCTCTAGTAATTTTCTGGTGGCACCTTCAAGATTCTCTGTGTATAGTATCGTGTCATCTGCAAACAGTGACACTTTTACTTCTTCTTTTCCAATTTGAATTCCTTTTATTTCTTTTTCTTCTCTGATTGCCATGGCTAGGACTTCCAAAACTATGTTGAATAATAGTGGTGAGAGTGGACATCCTTGTCTTGTTCCTGATCTTAGAGGACATGCTTTCAATTTTTAACCATTGAGAATGATGTTTGCTATAGGTTTGTCGTATATGGCCTTTATTATGTTGAGGTACGTCCCTCTATGCCCACTTTCTGGAGAGTTTTTATCATAAATCGGTGTTGAATTTTGTCAAAAGCTTTTTCTGCATCTATTGAGATGATCATATTGTTTTTATTCTTCAATTTATTAATAGATGGTGTATCACATTGATTGATTTACATATATTGAAGAATCCTTGCATCCCTGGGATAAATCCCACTTGATCATGGTATATGATCCTTTTAATGTGCTGTTGGATTCTGTTTGCTAGTATTTTATTGAGGGTTTTTGCATCTATATTCATCAGTGGTATGGGTCTGGAATTTTCTGTTTTTGTAGTATCTTTGTCTGGTTTTGGTATCAAGGTGATGGTGGCCTCATAGAATGAGTTTGGGAGTGTTCCTTCCTCTGCAATTTTTTGGAAGGATTTGAGAAGCATGGGTATTAGCTCTTCTCAAAATATTTGATAGAATTCACCTGTGAAGCCATCTTGTCCTGGACTTTTGTTTGTTGGAAGATTTTTAATCACAGTTTCAATTTCATTACTTGTGATTGGTCTGTTCATATTTTCTATTTCTTCCTGGTTCAGCCTTGGAAGGTTACACCTTTCTAAGAATTTGTCCATTTCTTCCAGGTTGTCCATTTTATTGGCATAGAGTTGCTTGTAGTAGTCTCTTAGGATGCTTTGTACTTTGGCGGTGTCTGTTGTAACTTCTCCTTTTTCGTTTCTAATTTTATTGATTTGAGCCTCTCCCTCTTTTTCTTGATGAGTCTGGCTAATGGTTTGTCAATTTTGTTTATCTTCTCGAAGAACCAGCTTTTAGTTTTACTGATCTTTGCTATTTTTTTCTTCATTTCTTTTTCATTTATTTCTGATCTGATCTTTATGATTTCTTTCCTTCTACTAACTTTGGGTTTTGTTTGTTCTTCTTTCTCTAGTTCCTTTAGGTGTAAGGTTAGATTGTTTATTCGAGATTTTTCTTGTGTCTTGAGGTAGGCTTGTATTGCTATAAACTTCCCTCTTAGAACTGCTTTTGCTGCATCCCATAGGTTTTGAATGGTTGTGTTTTCCTTGTCATTTGTCTCTACGTATTTTTTTTATTTCCTCTTTGATTTCTTCAGTCACCTCTTGGTTATTTAGTAATGTAATGTTTAGCCTCCATGTGTTTGTGTTTTTTACATTTTTTTCCCTGTAATTGATCTCTAATCTCATAGTGTTGTGGTCATAAAATATGCTTGACACGATTTCAATTTTCTTAAATTTACCAAGGCTTGATTTGTGACCCAAGATGTGATCAGTCCTGGAGAATGTTCCATGCGCTGCTGTTTTTGGATGGAATGTCCTATAAATATCAATTAAATCTATCTGGTCTATTGTGTCATTTAAAGCTTCTGTTTCCTTATTAATTTTCTGTCTGGATGATCTGTCCACTGGTGTAAGTGAGGTGTTAAAGTCCCCCACTATTATCATGTTACTGTTGATTTCCTCCTTTATAGCTGTCAGCAGTTGCCTTATCTATTGAGGTGCTCCTACGTTGGGTGCATATATATTTATAATTGCTATATCTTCTTCTCGGATTGATCCCTTGATCATTATGTAGTGTCCTTCTTTGTCTCTTGTAACATTCTTTATATTAAAGTCTATTTTATCTGATATGAGTATTGTTACTCCAGCGTTCTTTTGGTTTCCATTTGCATGGAATATCTTTTTCCATCTCCTCACTTTCAGTCTGTATGTATCCCTAGGTCTGAAGTGGGTCTCTTGTAGACAGCATATATATGGGTCTTGTTTTTGTATCCATTCAGTGAGCCTGTGTCTTTTGGTTGGAGCATTTAATCCATTCACATTTAAGGTAATTATCTATATGTATGTTCCTGTTACCATTTTCTTAATTGTTATGGGTTTGTTTTTTTAGGTCCTTTTCTTCTCTTGTGTTTCCCACTTAGAGAAGTTCCTTTAGCATTTGTTGTAGAGCTGGTTTGGTGGTGCTGAATTCTCTTAGCTTTTGCTTGTCTGTAAAGCTTTTGATTTCTCTGTCGAATCTGAATGAGATTCTTGCCAGGTAGAGTAATCTTGGTTGTAGGTTCTTCCTCTTCATTACTTTAAATATGTCATGCCACTCCCTTCTGGCTTGTAGAGTTTCTGCTAAGAAATCAGCTGTTAACCTTATGGGAGTTCCCTTGTATGTTATTTGCCATTTTTCCCTTGTTGCTTTCAATAATTTTTCTTTGTCTTTAATTTTTGTCAATTTGATTACTATGTGTCTTGGCATGTTTCTCCTCGGGTTTATCCTGCCTGGGACTCTCTGCACTTCCTGGACTTGGGTGGCTACTTCCTTTCCCATGTTAGGGAATTTTTCAACTATAATCTCTTCAAATATTTTCTCAGGTCGTTTCTCTCTCTCTTCTCCTCCTGGGACCCCTATAATGCAAATGTTGTTGCGTTTAATGTTGTCCCAGAGGTCTCTTAGGCTATCTTCATTTCTTTTCATTCTTTTTTCTTTATTCTGTTCTGCAGCAGTGAGTTCCACCATTCCGTCTTCCAGGTTACTTATCCGTTCTTCTGCCTCAGTTATTCTGCTATTGATTCCTTCAAGTGCAATTTTCATTTCAGTTATTGTATTGTTCATCTGTTTGTTCTTTAATCCTTCTAGGTGTTTGTTCTTTAATTCTTCTAGGTCTTTGTTAAACATTTCTTGCATCTTCTCAATCTTTGCCTCCATTCTTTTTCTGAGGTCCTGCATCATCTTCACTATCATTATTCTGAATTCTTTTTCTGGAAGGTTGCCTATCTCCACTTCATTTAGTTGTTTTTCTGGGGTTTTATCTTGTTCCTTCATCTGGTACATAGCCCTCTGCCTTTTCATCTTGTGTATCTTTTTGTGACTGTGGTTTTTGTTCCACAGGCTGCAGGATTGTAGTTCTTCTTGCTTCTGCTGTCTGCCCTCTGGTGGATGAGGCTATCTAAGAGGCTTGTGTAAGTTTCCTGATTGGAGGGACTGGTGGTAGGTAGAGCTTGGTGTTGCTCTGGTGGGCAGAGCTCAGTAAAACTTTAATCTGCTTGTCTGCTGATGGGTGGGGCTGGGTTCCCTCCCTGTTGGTTGGTTGGCCTGAGGCGACCCAATACTGGAGCCTACCTGGCTCTTTGGTGGGGCTAATGGCAGACTCTGGGAGGCCTCATGCCAAGGAGTACTTCCCAGAGCTTCTGCTGCCAGTGTCCTTGTCCTTACAGTGAGCCACAGCCACCCCCTGCCTCTGCAGGAGACCCTCCAACACTAGCAGGTAGGTCTGGTTCAGTCTCCTATGGGGTCACTGCTCCTTCCCCTGGGTCCTGATGTGCACACTACTTTGTGTGTGCCCTCCAAGAGTTGAGTCTCTGTTTACCCCAGTCCTATCAAAGTCCTGCAATGAAATCCTGCTAGGATTCAAAGTCTGATTCTCTAGGAAATCCTTTTCCCGTTGCCAGACTGCCAGGTTGGGAAGCCTGACGTGGGGCTCAGAACCTTCACTCCAGTGCGTGGACTTCTGTGGTATAAGTGTTCTCCAGTTTGTGAGTCACCCACCCAGCAATTATGGGATTTGATTTTACTGTGATTGCACCCCTCCTACTGTCTCACTGTGGCTTCTCCTTTGTCTTTGGATGTGGGGTATCTTTTTTGGTGAGTTCCAGTGTCTTCCTGTTGATGACTGTTCAGCAGTTAGTTGTGATTCCAGTTTTCTTGCAAGAGGGAGTGAGTGCACGTCCTTGTCCTCCACCATCTTGAACCAATCTCTCTCATTTATATTTTTATTTTGGAAAATGTGTTTGTAACCACTTGTTGTTTAAATACACTTGCGGTCTAAATAGTTTTCTATTGCTGGCAAAGCTTTGAATTTTTGCAACAGTGACCACATATTAAAAAGCGGAGCATCTCTTCATTCCCAGTTCATTTTTAAGTGTACATGATGCTTTATTATTTAACTCAATAGTTTTACCAAAGCATAAATTGAGGTGTTTGTACTATGGTACTACTGACATCTTCTACCACTTGAATGCTTCTTTGAAAAGACAAATATTTAGCAAAATTAATAGCTACTTAAATGGTTTGAAGAGAAGGACGCCAAAAAATCCTTCTTGTCCTCAATCACTTCTCCTATTAATTTTGCAGAGCCTATGATATGCTATCTGTAGGTGCGTTGTTCATAGACTACTCTCAATGTTTGTTCAAAGAAATCAGTACCATAGCTCTCTGATTCTCTCCTCAATCCCATCCTACATTAGACTAGGACCTGTAAATGCTGAATTTAAAAAGGCATGTGTTACCAGTTATTGGAGGGGAAGGGGCAGACTTAAGGGAATAGCTGGGATCGGGGCTCCAAGCTTCTGGCTGACAGAACTCAGTACCAGTGTGTGGCAGGGGAGACACCTAATGGACATTTTGTTAACTGATTACATTGTGAAACTCTTACCTTATGAAGAAAGGAATTAAAGAAGAAACTCTGGGCGTTTCTTCTGAGGCAAGATGGCCAACACAGGGCCTTCCCCTTTTCCGTGGTTGTAAGGTTGGATGCAACCCCTGCTTAGACCTCGTTGTACCTAAAGGGATCCCCTCAGAAAGAAACTCATCCTGCCACTGTCATGAGTCAGGGGTGACCACTTCTAGAATGTTCATTCCTTGAGACTGTAGAATTGTCGGGAGCATCTATTTGATACCTCCGTTAATGCAGAACATTTTCAAATCTTCTGCCTCAGAATTGTCCTTGGGAAGCCGCAGACTGGCCATCAGGCTAGCCCCAGGGTGGGTGGGGAGACCCTGAGAGAAGTCCCTGGATTGGGAGGTCCTCAGCATAGTATTTTCACCCACTGCTCCAGCCCTCTGTGCTCTAAATACAGAAAGGAGGGAAGAGGATTGTGTGTCCCCTGAGAACTGCCAATTCATTGATTTCCTCACAATTCCATTGCCCCTGCCTCAGCTTAGGCCATGAATTAATCTACATAGGAGGGCTAGAGGGTAAGTACTATCTTAGCATTAGCTATTATCACTCAGCCCCTGGACAATGGGAAGCACCTCTTTATGGGCTTACCTGACTCCAATCTTACTTCCCTCCAACTTCACCTCCACACTGCACTACAGGTCCTTCCAAACCTGGGTGGCTCCCCTCTACCTTAAGGATAAAGCCCAACCTATCAAAAAGTCACACAAATGACACAATTATGTGGACCCTCATAACCCTCTCCAGTGTCATCTCTTGCTACACTTACCATAGCCCTCTGCCCCTATGAACTCTTGCACACTCTTCTTTTGTACTTTAGAAGTACTGAGCTACCTACAGGTGCAAGGATGCACTATGCTTCACACTTCCATATATAGTTCGCCTGGATTCAGGGTTTGGGAACACTCAGATTCTATGTAGAGCTAGCATTTATTGAGTGCTATGTTCCAGACCCTTTATATGAATTAATTCCTAATAATACTTTATATGTATCATTCCACTTAATTGTCACAACAATTTTCTGAGGTTGATATATTAAAATCCCCATTTTGCAGATGAGGGAATTGAGACATAGAGAAATTAAGAAACTTTCCAGTGACCCCAGGGTTTGTAAGTAGTGGAGCTAGCAGTTGAATCCAGAAAGTGGGATGCCAGAGTTTGCACTGTTAATCACTACACTGTACTACCTCTGCAAATCATAGGTGAGAGAGTTTAATCTATGTTGTCTTAAATATCTAACAAAGGAAGAGACCCAGAATTAAAAATCACTCATCTAGTTTAAGCTTGGTGACCTTAAAATGGGAAGTTATTGCAATGATAAACTCAAAGTCATAATTAGCTTAAAATTGAAATTTGTACCATATTTGAGAGAACTAAGTATTGATGTATCTAATTAGCTTTGTTCTTAGATATTCTGTCAAAAACATCTTTGTCTTTTATGAAAAATCTCTCCTAAGATACTGCCATATCACACTTGAAGAGAAATAAGATACAAAGGTTCAAGGCTTCTTAGGGGTCAAAGAAGGTATGTTCTGGAACTTTCTTACCGTGAGGGCTGCGATTCCAATACCGACAATTCCGATGAGCTGCAGCTTAACACTGATTATGCTCTCAATTTCATCAATGCAATTCTGTTTTGGAAAAGAAAAAGTCAGGAATAACAGCTGATGGTATGTGTGAATCATCACCCTGATCCAATCCTTTCCTTCTCTACAGAGCATCCTGTGAGAGTTAACCCATGTCAGCTTCTGTTCATATTTAAACCATTCCTCCCAGATATCACTCTGATAACTTTAAAGCAAAAGTGTTGTTGGGGGGAAAATGACAATACTCTCCTTTTGGTGGAATTTTCCTATTTAGGCCAATGGCTCCTTCAAAGCCCTGAAACCTGGCTGGATGAAGCTATTCTGGGACCTGAGGCATTAAAAATTTGGGGCCTCTTCTTACTTTCAGCAAATAAAAAAAAGTAAAATAGCCCCAAAATAATA
The DNA here is from genome assembly GCF_005190385.1 of Monodon monoceros. NCBI lineage: Eukaryota > Metazoa > Chordata > Mammalia > Artiodactyla > Monodontidae > Monodon > Monodon monoceros. The sequence continues at coordinate 80,302,041 of NW_021703774.1, read as the reverse complement.
GCCCCTTGCTTTTGGATTGTCATTTATAGTTTAAAAGACTTTCTACATACTTAGTCCAATTTACTATGCAAGGTAGGCATCACCTAGTAAGAAGCTATAAAGTCTGTATAGGTTCAAATTTAACAAAGGAAAGCCAAGTGTTGGGGGCTGGAGGACTGTTCTCTTCCATGGCGGCCAGGCTGGGTGGCCCTATTCTTTCATCTGTGTCCCATAGAGACCTGTGCAGTGTAGGTCCAAAGAACCTTCACGGATGGAGGAATATTGGACAGGGGGCAGAACAGATCACTTGTAATTGCAATTAGTTTCTCCAACTTCTATTTGGTCCTCTTAAATACAGAGGTATTCTCTCAACCCAATTTTGTCCTTAGGCTGCCCAGGTCCTTTTACTTGTCAATGGTCAGCTCTCTCTGATACCCACCTAAGCTATATGAAACTCTTACTGCTATCCTCACATCTCCTGTCATACTTCATTCATTCAACAAATATTTCTTGAGCATCTGCCTTGCATTAGTGACCAGAATGGCATGGTGGATATGGAGAAAATAAGACATGGTTACTTTTGCCCTCAGGGAGCTCATAGTTTAGAGAAGGACACAGACTCACAAAAATAATTACAATACATTCTGGTAAAAGTTGAGAACCACTGCTCTAGATAGTGGCTCCCTTACTTATTGGAGTCAAGCTGTAGAAATTCTTCCAACCTTCCTCACCTGCACCTATAAACTTACACACTCCATTCATCCGGTGGCAGGTACTGCTGTAGGCAGTGAGCATGCAGATGAGAAAGGCACACTGCTTCTTACTTCCTTCTCATTAAAGCCAAAGAAGTGTCCTGCTCTGCTGAAAGTCAACCCCTTTGCTGGCTCTGGATCTTATTCTCTCATCTCCTCAGGAAGCCTGTGCTGTCACTTATCTCCTTTCCTTCCTACATGCTCAGCCTCTCCTTCTCTGTAGCCAAGCAGGCATCTGAAGTCTTAGCTTCCTCCCTTTCACTCCCCACTCACACCCAGTCAGTCACCTGTGCCTGTTGACCCTACCCTTGGACGTCTCTGTATCTGTCGCCTCCTCTCCCTCCCCACGGTATGTGACTTGCTCTAGTTCCTCATCCTCTCTCACCAGGAAAAACATAAGTGCCACCTAAGCGGCCTCCCTCCATTGGTCTCCAGCCTTCTGTTCTACCAGTCATACCCAGCAGCCTGAGTGCTCTTCCAACAATGCAGAACGGATTATGTTAATCCTCTGCTAAAAGCAACGGCTTCTCCAAACTTCCAGGTATAAAACCATGCCATTGCCTGCCTTTCAAAAATGTCCCTCACCATTCCCTCTGGACTCCCTATTCTCCTCCAGTCCTGGAATTGCATGCTTCTGTTCTTGCTGCTTTCTGGGCCTGGCATGACCTTCCTTTGTCAAAACTTGGCTCAAGGATCCATCCTCTGCAAGCTTTCCTGACTCCACTGTATTCTGTACAGATATTGTGCTCTGCCGAGCATCAGCTCCCTTGACTAGTCTGTGAGGCCACTGAGGCAGGGACCATGTGTTTTTCACCTTAGAGTTTCCAGAACGTGGCATCGTGCCTGCCACGCAGCACTTAATAAAGGAAGCATTTATCAGTGTGATGACACCCCTGGAAGGGTACGGGGCAACATCCTTAGGGTGCATACCTCTGGCCCTGGTGAGCTTAATTAATGCCACTGCATTTGCATCATTACTGGCAAGTCAGCACACCATTATTCCCCAGGGTACCAGGAGCCTGGGACTCATCATTGCTTCACTTATTCTGCATAGAATAAAGCTGAGGCTAGAAGCCACTGGCAGAGGGCCTCCCAGAATCACCCCTCCACCCCAAGGGCAAGAACCATCTTAACACCACAGGCAGGACAGGAACCTGGTAGAGAAGCTTACCTTGTGTCCTAGGAGCTCCTTTGGGCAGGTCGGTTGGACCTGTTCAGAGCTTTCTTTTCCACAGCACTGAAACTAGAGAGTCCGAAAAGAGCTTTTAGCACAAGGAGGGAGAAGCTGAAGCTACAAATCCGGGTATCACTGCTAAGGACTGGGTGTGCTGAGGCCGCAAAACAGCTCTGAGGCCTGACACTACAACCTAGTGGCCGTTCTGGAGACAGTATGAAGAGTAACATAGTCGTGCTAGCAAAGCAAGAAACGACTTCACCAAATCTGTCCAAGTTTTATGACAGGAGGTGACTGAAGGCAATGCAAACAAGGCAAGAAGCTAGCTGACAGTGCCTGTGTAAACTGCTGTTCTTTAGACAGGAGTTAGGTCTTTAGATTCTTCCTTTCAGCCTTGCTGAATAGCTAAAGTTTTATGAGCTTCAGGAAAGGCTCATTAACTGAGGAGAGCCTGGGACGGACAGGAGAAGTGGCCACAGTAAACCCCAGGGGCTAAAAGACTGGGGCTTGAATACTGGCCAGCCAACAGGTGTCCTGCCTTACGGCTGCCCTTCAAAGACAAAGGAACCTGTGTGCTGTCTGATGTCCCTGGGGCAGCTGCAGCTGAACAGGATAAATGGTTGGCACCTTCCAGGACAGACCTGTGACAGACAAGAACTGGGCTACCTTAAAACACCTGGCCAGGAGTTCATAGCTACTTCTCCATATGACAGGGGCTGAGAAATCAGGATGACACTGGCCTGGCCCATCTCCCCCGGGGAGCCTTCCTTGATGAACTGCCTATAGCTTGGAACACTGCACTGACAGCACGTTCTCACAGGATGTCCCGGGAGAAAAGCAGCGTGCCTGTCTCATGTGCCCCTTCATTTTACAACTGAGGGTGCTGAGTGAGGATCAGGAAGGCAAGGAACTTGCTCCAGGTCACAAAGCTGTTCCATGGCACAGCTGCAGCTAGAGATAAGCTTTTCTGTCTTGAAGGTCACAGCTGTTTCTGTTACATCACAAGGCCACTCTTGTTTTTGTTTTTTTTTGTTTTTGTTTTTGTTTTTGTTTCTTGCAGTACGCGGGCCTCTCACTGTTGTGGCCTCTCCCGTTGCGGAGCACAGGCTCCGGACACGCAGGCTCAGCGGCCATGGCTCACAGGCCCAGCCGCTCTGCGGCATGTGGGATCTTCCCGGACCGGGGCACGAACCCGTGTCCCCTGCATCGGCAGGCAGACTCTCAACCACTGCGCCACCAGGGAAGCCCCACAAGGCCACTCTTGAGAGAACCTGATATTTACTTGGGCGGCTGTCTCGATGTTCTTATTTGTGTGTGCTCTTCTGTCTCTTTGGGTGCATGTCCTGACTTCCTTCTGTCGACTCTGTGTTAGGCCTCTTTCTCTTCTAGGTTCTACACATAATGCAAACCATGGCTCCCACGAAGGCAGACATATAGTGCAGTTGCCTGGCTTCACTCAATTTATTTTTAATCTAAGTGATTAGAGAGAACCTGGCTCATGTATAATCTTTAGAAGATTCCATTTTAAGGAAGAAGTAAAGTCACTTACTGTTGAGTGGAAGGTGATGAGAGTCCCATTTCCCTTTTCCCTGTCTCTAAGGTAATCGTTATAAGCTTCTTCATACATGGTCTGAACATGTCGTATAGCCTGAAAAATTACCAGGAAAACAAGAGGACGTGAGTGAGAAGTTTCAAATGTTCCCCTTTCATCAAGAATAAAGCCCCTCTTCCCTACCCTTCAAAAATATGGCATTTCCATATGTTTATCTGGATTTAAGGGTAATTCTGCCGATATGGAACAGATTATAGATTCTGGAGTTTCTAATATGCTTCTGAAGATGGAAGGATAGATTAACCAAGAATAATTTTCATAGACTAGAAAGATTTCTTAGAGTGGAGGTTCTCAACCTGGAATGGACCTCAGCAACAGCTGAACCCCAGATTCCTGGGCCCCAGCCAGGTGATTCTGGTGCACAGCCAGGGTAGAAACCTATGCATTCTTGGGACTCCATTAGTTACAAGTACTCAAGTCTTTTCACGACATGGTTTAAAAGGTGTTCACGACCAAGGAAAACTGTTTCAGCATTCAAATATCATAGAAAATGTAGAGAATGCTTTTTCTAATATAATTGCATGTGATCCCCAAATCCATAGGCTCTCAAGAAGTCATAAGATCCAATTCCTCTAACCTACACATATAACCAGCTACTTTAGAAAAATTCCAGAGGAGTTGACATTTACTTATTCTACCTGTTTACCGTTTTTAAAATCTAAAATAAGGTCATAAACACAATATTGATGGCACATGAATTTATGTAAAATACAGTAAACTTAAGATTCTATTCTTCCTCCTTTTCCATTTCACTCCTCTCTTCCCCACTGCATGTTTACACTTAAAAAGACCCCTTCCTCTGTGGATTCTCCTGATAACCTATTCTGCTCACCTATAGTTTGAGCAAAAATCTTAACAAACTGGCTTCACTGGCACGCAGGAGGCTGCCTATAGTCTTTGAGGACGACCTGGCCTCTGCCCAGGCCAAACCCTAAGGACAAAGGACAGGCTAACAAGGGATGAGAATGCGTGTTCTTCCCCATCCTTCTTTCTCATACCTGCAATCTATCTCCTCCCACATTCCAAACAGGATCATCTTAAATTAGAAATCCTTTTGTTACAAAAAACATAGGCCCCTCTATATATCTAATGAAAGCTAGGAACTATCTCCCCAGAAATATGTGTGCACCTATATGCACGCACACACATACACACATATGCTAAAGTCCACACCACACTCCTAGGTTAAAAAGTTCTGCATAAACGATTATTGTGGGGGTTATTTGGCTTTGGACTATCACTGTGGGTACCAATATTCTCATGACCTTTGCCGTAAAGAGAACACTTTAACCATCGTTAAAAAACAATTATAAGTAATATTTACTTACTACATCCTTGCCTATAAAAGCAAATACTCCAGTGGTTATTTCAGCAGCAAATATCACCAATAGGCAGGTAAAAAACTGTAGAGGAGAGAAAATACTAACTTCATTAATTCAGTACCTTTTCAGTTTACTTAACCTCTTTGACTCTAGTTCCTTTTGAAAAACACTAGGCAAGGTTATTAGTTTGAAGAGATCTAGCAGGAAGCATTTGGCCCCTTAGTTCATTCGTAGTTTGTTCACACATTCATTCACTCATTAATTCATTCAGCAATTGTTTATTGAGCATTTGCTCTGTGCCAGGTACTGTCCTTGATACTGGGTATACAGTGGTGAATAAGATAAGATCTCAGTGCCTCTGCTCTCAGGGACCTTATAGTAGAGAGAGGAGGATATGATAAATGAGTAAGCAATAAAAGAGTAAGTTAATTTCAGAGAGTGATATAGAAATCCCACAACCTAGAACAGCGCCCGGCACCCATATGTTCAGTGACTACTTGATGAACAAAAGAGATTCTATAAAGATATAAAATAAGACCAGAAGATAGAGAGTGGCTGGTGGGACTGGGTTTGGGGAGGGGGTGACTTGAGACTGTGTGGGTCTGGATGGCTTCCCTGAGGAGGTGGAAGTGGAGGTGAAGGGTGTCCTTCTGGACAGATTTCTGTTCCAATCTCAGGGTCTGCTCTGATTAAACTAAGTTCAGTGATAAACAAGACCTGAGATGCTCAGCAACAGGGGAAAGAGAAAGAATAGAGAACTGAGGGAATGAGTTAGAAATCTTACATGGCTAGAGATCAGGAGAAGGGCTTCCCTGGTGGCACAGTGGTTGAGAATCTGCCTGGCAATGCAGGGGACACGGGTTTGAGCCCTGGTCTAGGAAGATCCCACATGCCGCTGAGCAACTGGGCCCATGCACCGCAACTACTGAGCCTGCGCATCTGGAGCCTTGCTCCGCAACAAAAGAGGCCGCGATAGTGAGAGGTCCGCGCACCGTGATGAAGAGTGGTCCCCGCTCGCCGCAACTAGAGAAAGCCCGTGCGCAGAAACGAAGACCCAACACCCCCCCCCAAATCAATCAATCAATGAATGAATAAATTTATTTAAAAAAAGAGAGAGATCAGGAGAAGCAGCCACAGTTCAAACACCAAAGGTTGCAATGAGTAAGGAGAGGCCGCCTAATAAAACTGCCATTTCTCCTCATGGAGAAACACAAAAACTTTCTTCCTGCTCCTCTTCTTTCTTAGGTCACACTGGCACTGGATGTATAGCAGTTAACGGAAATTATTTCATTTTTTTTTTTAAAAACAAGAGGCTACTAAACTAAATAGGCTTAAAATAAACCACAAGAGGTATGTTTGTTTAAATTACTGATCTCAAACAGCAGTACTTTTCTTATAGATAACAGTACTTCCCTGACTATGGGAATCTTGTAGCTGCCTCACTCACTGTGAAATATTATTAGGCACTTTTTCTCCCAAAACATCTTCACACTAATGACCTATTTTTTGTTTTTTTTCACATTTTCCACAGAGGTAGGGACAAAGAGAACGTCCAGCTCCCTTCAGGCCAAGTCCCTCCCCACCTCGCCCCACTTACAGATCCGAGAACACACTGGGACTCCCGCGTGGCTCCACAGCACCCGAGGAAGCCCACGGCCATCATCAGGGCCCCCGCTCCAACCAGCACATAGAGCCCTGGGGGAAGAGGCCAGAGAAGATGCTGACTACTCAAGATCGGCTCCCTCCCCGGCACCAATGCTGCCAGCCCAGCCTCTGCCACCACTGCCCCAGGCATCTGGCCCTGCAGGGCCTTCAGTTGTTAATATGATAAAGGTAACCCTTGTGGAAGGCTTCTTGCTGAGAGCTTCATACACCTGACTTCATATATCCTGCACAAGGATCCTGAGAGGTAGGGGCTGCTGTAATCCCCAGAGAACAAAGAAAGCCCATGCCTACAGAGGTGAAGGGAGCCGCCCAGGCTCACACAACCAGCGAGGATGGGAAATCGCCTTTGTCCCACAGCTTACGCTTAGTCATCTGCAAGTGCCTCCTACGTGCCATGCACTTCACCTCCCAGATCTCCGCCACCCCTGTAAAGTGGGCCTTAATACCATGCACAGAGATTGGCGACAGTGGGTCCAGGGGCGGTGAGGAGCCAGTGCCAGAGCTGGGACGTGAACCCCTGCCGTCCTAGGAGCCCATGGCCCTCATGGCACTCTGGAATTAGTGGCTGTCCCCATCTCATGAGAGGCCCTGGGGACAAAGTGTCTGGGACGGGAGGGGGACCGTTGATCTGTCCAGGCTCAGATGGAGAAGCAGGGAGTGGGTAGAACGGAAGAGGGGAGTTTTAGTCAAGGAGAGGGGCGGAGGGCACAGCGATGAGACAATATGGTTTTGTGTGAATGATAAACTCTAGAAGCAGTACCATATACACTGGATGCACGCAAGGTGGTAAGTGTTACAAGAAAATAGCCAGTGAGGGGAGGTGATAAGGTAATATGTACCAAATAATGTTATTATTAATATAATATTAGCTACATTTATTTTAAGGGCTTATTTTCTCCAGGCACTACTCTAAGGACCTAGCACAGATTTATTAATTTAATCTTCATGAAGCAGGTACCATTATTATCTCCATTGTTTTAGACAGAGGAACTGGGCCCCCAAAGGTTAAGTGACTTGCCCAAGATCATAGAGCTGGGATAAAAACACCCATCTGCCTCTAAAGCTAGTTCATCACCATTATCCCATCCTGCCTCTCCAACAATAACAGCGGCCTTAACTCGGGTGGTCGTTTCACTTAGTTCTGAAGTCAAGCCACAGGAACAGCTGTTCCACAGAGAAAGAGAAGGGCAGAAATGTCTTGTTCTGAGAGAAATATAAGCGAGCCAGTTTTTTACTTCCTTTCCTGATCCTGAGATAAGTTAGAACACAATATGGGGCCTGGCACTCGACTTGCTTAGAATAATGCCAATCACCTCAACTTTATTTTCTGCATTTTGTTCATGAGTCAGCTGGGAACCACTCCCATCCACGAGAGGGCGGGGAGCTGGCATCCCACCTCTGTGGGGGAACCCTGAGGTTGGCCTGCAGGGTGTCTCCAGGGGCCCCTCTGGGTGCTGACAGTGGTTTGTGGGCAGCCCCCTCTGTTCCCCGACAGACTAGGCGGCAGGCTGGGCTGCTCTGCTCCCTGCACCACCCAGGCTGTTCTCAGGGCCCTTTTCAGGGTCCGGGAAGCCCTGCTCTTCCGAGGTCCTGAGACGGGTATTTATTTATTTCCCAATAGGCTCAGCCACTTCCTCCCTTTTCCTTTTCTCTAAAAAAAATAATTTCATGGGGAATGGATGTGGTAATGAGAGAAATGATACTGTATTAAAAATAATACTATTGTTGGTCCCACTGCCGAAATACCTTATTGTTTTAAAATTTTTCTTTATTTTTCAAAGCTCTTTTATTTCCATCATCTCTTTGGCTCCTCAAAACAGCACCACTAAGTAAGGCAAGTATTATACACATTTCTATTTTACTAATGGGGGTAACAGCGGCAAGAGGGCTCCAGGCTGGACTCGCAAAGCCTTGAGCCCTGATTCCCACCCGAATGGAGCAGTTCCCTCACAGAATGTCTCCTGGGTGGGCCACCTTACTGTACTGATTTCCTGCTTACAATGTTCATTGCCTCTTCACTGCTACATGATACAGTCTACAGAGTCTGCGTGGAGTCATTAGAGACTGGAGCCACTGGGAACATTATCCATCCTACACTCCAGCCACATAGGAATTCACTATGATGTGACCCAGCCTACTCTTTTCCATGTTGTACCTCTGTGGGTTCTCATCTATGTCTCTCTCTATAGATGTTAGGTCCTTAAACAAACCTTATTCACCCTACATAGAATATGCTAGGAACAAGACAGAATTCTCGGTTAGTGTTTGTTGGATAAGAGGATAAAGAGAGATCACACTAAATCTGAAGTTCTGGACTGGCTGTCTACTGTTGCCCATCTTTGCTTAGAGATACATGCCGGGGATACATCCCAACAAGCATCCAAGAAGCCACCAGAGGGCTGGGCTCTCCCAAGTCAGGTAGATGAGGGCATGGCTGCACACCGTGGGGAAAGCCTTCTGAGAGTGTGGAATCTAGGAGAGAGGGGTGCTCCTGCGGAGGCTGGGGTACAGAGGACAGAGGCACCAGGCTCTGAGGAGGACAGACCTGCTCCCAACTGCGAACAAGCTAACTCAGCCCCTTGTCCTTCTGAAATAAGAGCTCCTCAAGAAAATTCACTTATTTGTACAATATTTCATTCTTAGGCTATCAGAATTCCAGAGCTCACAGCAAACACCCTGAAACTGCTCCAGGGGCTCTGATTCCTGAGGCCTCTCCCCAGCAAACCTCCACGTGCATGTGTGGCCACAGGACTCAGTTCAATGCCAAATGAACACTGCTGGTTGGAGCTGATGGGAAAATCAGAAGAAATTCTACACGTGGCAAATTTCTTGGGCCTGCTGATTTCAGTTCCAAATCTGGTTGTAATACTCTGCACACCACAAGGCCACTTGTAGCTTCCAAGCATACCTTATCGTTTTTTTTTTTTTTTTGATCTGGCCCTCAAAACATAGTTGTTGAATGAATACATTAATTGGCAGTCACATTTTACTTCCAAGATGGTTTCTGTAGAGCCCTCTCGCTCCCGCGGCAGCTTTGTGACAAGTGTATGACCTATTTCTCAATCCCCTATGCTTTCTGAGTCCTATTTCCCTTGAGTTGAAAAAGAGGAAACACTTTGATATTGCATTTTTAGCATTAGTAGCTGGGCCTTGCAATGCCAGTGATCTCCAGGTGACATGCTACCACCAATTTCCTGACAATTCCATCACTTGTCTCTGGTTTCCGATCCTTCTTTTGAAGCTAGAAGCATCATTTCAGTTAACACAGAAAGG